>NC_061866.1:15460420-15713574 GCF_907164915.1 Impatiens glandulifera | reverse complement strand
GTGTGCAGTTTCTTCAACTGTTAAAGTCCTAGTATTGTATATTCTGTAGGATTTACTCACAGCTGAATATCCCAACATTATTCCCTCATCGGATTTAGCATCAAAAGCGGTCAAGTAATTCTTGTCGTTATTGTGAACAAAACATTTGCTACCAAAAATTCGAAAATACCGTACGCTTGGAATTTGATCAAAGTAAATTTCAAAAGGGGTTTTAGAAAATCGTTTAGTTACTAAAGATCGGTTTTGTGAAAAGCATGCGGTATTGATAGCTTCAGCCCAAAACTTTTGAGCAATACCCGAATCAGCTATCATTGACCTTGCGGCTTCCTTGAGAGTTCGGTTCTTCTCTCAGCCAGGCCATTTTGTTGAGGAGTTCTGGCACTAGACAACTCGTGTCTAATACCGGAAGTCATCAAGAAAAGTAGTTAAGTTACTGTTATAAATTCAGTTCCTCTATCACTTCTGATTTTGTTCACTCGAATAGATTTTCATTTGTATTCTCAAAATCAGTTTTAATCAGGTTTGGAGTTGCTTGATTTTTAGAAGCTAGAAAAGTAACCCAAGTAAATTTAGAGTAATCATCAATAACTACCATAGTATAATGCATGCCTCCTAAACTAGTTACTTTAACCAGACCAAACATATCCATATGCAAAAGTTCTAAGCATCGTTCAGATTGATAGTTTCCTTTACTTTTAAAAGATGATTTTACTTGTTTGCCCATTTGACATGCAGCACATACTTTATCTTTTGAGAGTTTAATGTTTGGAAAACCGTGAACTAGTTCCTTGGAACATATGAAGTTGATCGTTTTGAAATTCAAGTGATTTAACCGTTTATGCCAAAGCCAATTTGGATCATTTCCGGCTATCATACACACAAGTTTTTCAGAATCAGTTTTCCAATTAACTTTGTAAATATTTCCCATTCGGTTACCGGTTAAAAGAATGTCATTATCCTGATTTTTGACTAAACATGAGTTCTTATGAAATTCAACTTTGTAACTCACATCACACATTTGACTTATACTTAACAGGTTAAAACGCAGTTCTTCTACCAGCAATACATTACTTATGGATAAATTACCATGGACAATCTTACCCTTGCCCACGGTTTTACCTTTCGAGTTGTCCCCGAATGTGATGATTGCTCCGGTTTCGTACTTGATGTCAGTTAGTAGCTCTTTGTTTCCGGTCATATGCCTTGAATATCCACTGTCCAGGTACCATTCTGAATTCTTTAGCCGGTTGCTCCTCCTAACCTGCAACAAACAATTATTTACACCTTTTTGGTACCCACATTTAGTTGGGTCCATGGTTGATTAGTCCCTTTGGGATCCAGACTTGAATAAGTCAGATCACTTTCCCGGTATCTGTTTTTATAATATTTGGCTTAACTTCTTGGCTGTTGCTCAAGAATGCCTTATGTTGTGATGAGTTTCTTTGATGTCGAGTTTTATTTGGTTTATTTGATTTCCGGTTGGCTTTCTTTTTCTTAGGATGAAGCCATTTTTCCGATTCAGTTGGACTTACATACTTAAGTGTTTCTTCCGGTTTTAAGTCTTTTTCGGTTTTTGAACTCTTGACAAATCTTATGAATGGAAGGTTGTCTTTCGTGAGTTTCATCCCGTTAGGTTGTTTTGATTCGTTTTGTTTATTTGATTCGTAACCGATACCATACCCACACTTAGGGTGTCTTTTATAGTTACACATTTGTTTTACCGCTTGACGTGATCTCTCCCACGCAGCCGTGACGTACATTGCTCGTTCATCGGTTTCAGTTACCGGTTGAACTGTCTTCTCATTATCGGAGAATAGTTCATCCGGTTCATACATTTCGGTTTCACAGATTTTATCATATACATTATTTGATTGTTCGGTTTTAGATTCTACCGGAGTCGGTATATACGCAGATATGTTTCTGAACTCAACAACCATTTCGTTGAGTGCAGAAACCAAATCTTCTTTGGTAAACCCGTCAGAAGAGAAATCAAATACCTCTCCGTCGTTTGCCATGAAGCAGGTCACTTTCTCTTCACCGTCTTCATTATCGGAGTATGCCCACTCGCTTCCACCGTCGGATGCAATGAGCGCCTTCTGAATCTCCTTTCCTTCGTCTGCATGCTGATCATCGTTTCTTCGGTAGTCGTTTCGTTGGTTGTCGTTTCTCCGGTAGTTATTTCCCTGGTAGTTGTTTCCCTGGTACCGGTTGCCTTGATAGTTGTTCCCCTGATAGTTGTTTCCCTGATAGTTTCCTTCCGGTTTTCTATCGTCTCTCCTTGGTTTTCTACATTCTGACCTGAAATGTCCAAAACCGTCACAGTTATAGCATCTTTTGTTTGATTTATCTACATAGTTATAATTAAAATCATTGTTAGATGGTGTCTAGCTCTTCTTCATGAATTTCCCGAATTTTTGAACTAGCATTGCCATCACATCTTCAGTGATCTGATCGGTGCTTTTGACTGGAGCCGGAACGGTTGATACTTGGACCGCCGGTTCCACCGATGTAACCAAAGCTCTGGTTGCGGTTGATGTGGATGCTTCGTCTTCGATCCGAGACTTGATCTCGAACTCGTAGGCTTTTAGATCCTCGAACACATCATGCAACTTCATCTGCCCGAGGGTGCTTGATTCCCTCATCACCATGGTCTTGATATCCCAAGTGCTTGGCAGAGATCTTAGGGCTTTGATGATTACTTCTCGGTTGTCATACTTCTTTCCGAGTGTTTGAATCTCGTTGACTATACTAGTGAACCGGTTGCTGAATTCCTTCATGTTTTCCCCCGGTTTCATCCTGATGTTTTCATATTTTTATGTAGCCACCAAAATTTTGTTCTCCTTAGTTCTTTCGTTTCCCTCATGGATCTGAATTATCGTTTCCCAGGCTTCCTTTGCACTATCACAGTCTGATATTTTATTCAAGGTGTTATCATCTATAGCCTTGTAGATGTGCCTCATGCAATGGTTGTCCAGGTTACTCCGTCTTCGATCTTCATTTGTCCATTGGTCTGCCTCCTTGTTGATCTTGATAGGTCCCTCTTTCAGGACTCGGCTCATCTCATCATCTAACGTAATCAGATGTAGATACATTTGTTTCTTCCAACTGCTAAACGCTTCGCTGTTTAGCATTGGCGGCTTGTCGTTGTGGGTCATGCTTCCCATCTTCTTCGGTTGCTTGAGTGCTAAGAACCTCGCTCTGATACCACTTGTTAGGATCGGGGACGCCCTTGGAGGACCGGGGTGTTTCCGGTTTCAGGAAGGGTGGCCCTTACAACACACACAACACTTTGGTGATAGTCTGGTTAGAGACTAAAACCGTTCTCAGCACTGCACAAACTGTCACAGACTCTTGAACCGGGTTCAAATGCGGAAATGTCTGTTTCAGTTTGAAGCAACGTATGCGACTTTAGATGATGTTTTAGAAGGAGTCGGTTTTATGGATATGAGTGGACCGGTTTAAGGAGTACGATTAATTTGGTTTGAGGTTATACTAAGTAAGTAAGTAATGAAAGCAAAATAAAGAACACGAGACAAGGATTTTTATGGATGTTCGGAGCAAACTCTCCTACGTCACCCCTTCTTCTCAGGTTATGAGAAGGATCTCCACTAACTTTTATAGTTGCAACAACACTGCCGGTCGAGCCCAACTCGCTACTCGCCGGTTACACCAACTCACACTTTGATGTAATACAACAACTCAACACAACACGATACAGAAAGCTTCCGGTTTTAGACACACCGGTTTGGATCGTAACAGTTTATCTCTCTAACTTATTGCTTTTATGATTCGTTTTTCGTAATCCGTAACTTGCATTAAATGAAGACGTTTCATCTTCCTTTTATAGCTGAGAGGAGCCAACGGTCACTTTTCTTCTCTCTCCTCTGGATTGGTTGATCATTATCACGCTTCACCTTCCTCAACACTTGGCAGTCATGCAGGTAGCTCTGAGTGTAAGATGACATAATCGGTTTTCAGATTTGGACACGTGTTGGACATGCACCTCAGGTTGTCAACTTCAGATCAATAAAGCATCATTGCTTTCCTCGCATGCTTCCGATCGGATCTGATCTTCTTTTATTCCTTCAAGACACTTTGTTTCGTCATGTTACGTCACTCTTGAAGTTTGAATTTTCCGGTTTTGTCTCTTGTGCAGTATGATCCGGCTGATATATAAACTTTTGTCTTTGCTGACCGGTCGCTTGAGTGAGTGAAAATCGGTTCCTCTGATCTTTAACTTGATCACTTGGAGCTGATTTCTTTGAAGGGTTTCAGCAACCGGTTTATGATACCCCAACCGGTTCATACGATTTGATCTGTACCTGCACATGAAAGTTAACAACTGTTTAGTTTGTCTAGCCGGTTCCAAAAATTAAGTTACTTAATTTTTCTATTAGTCTTTCCCTCCATTTGCATAGAAATGTAGATGTCTTTATGATGGTTTGATTCGACTGTTGCATACTAGAAAATATGATCCCTACTAATTCTCTAAGGGTGGTGTTGATAGGGACATTGTCATTGCTTAAATCATTGAGGACTATTTTCTTGTGCTCGATAGAGTATATAAGGATTTATTAGATAGAAATATAGGCATTTGTCATTTTCAGTTGACTCAAGAGACTATCTCCTAGGTTAAGAGCTCTAGGCTCGTTTACACTTATTGTCCCTACAAGCGATTGAGATGTGGATGTCACATTGGGCGGTATGGATTTATAAAACTGGGTTGAAAATCCGTTCCACCACATGTTGTCATGATATCTATCGGGGCATAGATGTGGGCAGTCATTTTTTACTTCCACCATTCAGAAGTTTTATAATAGCAGATTTTGGATTTCTTTTTGGTCCAAGGATTAATCATGTTGATTTCTGATTCAACGTCATGGATCATGTTTACTAACGCGTCGTCGTCAAAGGATACTATTTCAGTCGTGATGTTGACTTGATGATTTGGTAGAAGATTCTTTGCTTTTTTTGGCTTGGCAAACACATTCTGATCAATAAAGTCCTGGAATAGATTTATGAGGGCACTACAAAATGTCGATAGCGTGACCCTTTACTTGGTGGTAGTCACACAAAACGTTCTCAAACTTTTCCAAGAATGGTATGTCTATTCTTGGAGAGAGGGGTTTGATATGATTCTTTTTTTGGAGAATCTTCATCACTTGACTCTAAGGAATTCCTAGGTCGTCAAAGACTCGAGGAGATCTAGGTTCCTTTGGAGGTGTGATTTTGGTAGGGATAGTTGTGCCTACTTTAGGCTATGGAAGCTTACTTGGGCTCATATTTTGAGGTGATTGCTCCTGCCAAGTAGTGGTTACATAGTATACTTATGTCTTTTCCTTTCTAGGGAAACGGCTTAGAGGTGATATTTGACTGATTTCCCTCTCTCCCTTCTTTCTCGATGGTGTCGTTGAGATTATTGCCAATTTTCAGCAATTTCTTCATATTTTTGAAGGTTTTGACGGCGAATCCAACATAATATCGCACGTTAACGCTTTCCAAGATCATATCGATATGTCGTTGTTTGCTTAGGAGGGAATCGATTTCCTCAGCGACAGCTTTCAATTTTTCGATAAACAAGGAGAATTTCTCATCTCATTTTCTCATTATTTGATGTTCTTCAACCTCTTTTTTGGTCGTTCGAGGTTGAGATGCGTTAAGAAGCATTTTATAAACTCTACGGCTAGTTCCTCTATACGTTGAGAGCAGTGTCATCGAGGTATTAGGAAATTAAGTGGAGAACAATTGGTTCTCCAAGTCGCAATGGTGTTATTGAAAGAGTGTACATTTTTAAAAAGACTTATGGGTCGCTTTTTTCGATGTACTTGGATATGGCTGAAAGCTTGACGCCGAAAGGAATAACTACTCGTTCGACAGCTTTCATATCATCTTTTTGGTCATAGTGTTCTTTAGTACTTTTTCCTTTAGTCATCTTGTTTAGATAGGCTTGCATCTGTACCTGCATGGCTTGAACTTGAGCCATCTTTCGTTCATATTCCGTTAGGAGTGATTGATTAGTCGCTGTAATTTGTTTTTCTTGTGATCTTAGTGGGTTGATTACCTCCTCATGGTGCGCCCGTGTGGTTAGGTCGATATCCTCTTCGGAGTCTTCATAGAGAGATACTTCCTCTTGAACGTGTTGACTAGTAGGACGGGGTTAATGAGGGTGACCATAATTGGAATAGACTGGTTAGGAAATTGAGAGGAAGAGGCATATTTTGGGATGTAGACGGGATTTGTTGATTAGTTAAAGAAGTTGTGATCAATGCGAGTTGTTCTATTACATGTTGCAAAACTGTCTTCATTTCCCTGAATTTAATCGAAGAGACCATTTCAGGTATTGGGGGTTCTTCGGCAATTTGGTGGCGTATAAAACGTCCGGTTTTGGGTCTCTTTTCTAGGGGTCATGTCGACTGTCGTAGTCGTGGACTATTACGAAGAGAAAGATGTAAGGGTTTGCTGTTGTAACAAAGTACAATGCAATGCATAATCTTATTATATGAATCTTAGAGAGTGAATATCTCCTTTATGATTCGTAAAGAAAATATAGAGTTATTATATATACATACTCATTAAGTTTGTTACAAATAGAGATCTCTTGTTGATATTTTATAGAGAGAGTCTAAAAGAGAAAAAGCACGGGCATTAGGTCTAACCATAGCCTATTCTCACATTGGAAACATCCTCCTCTTCACTTTCCTAGATCTGCTCATATTCTTGGAGAACGACATTTAGTACTTCCTTCGCGTTTTTAGGATATTCATTTGAAAGACGTTCCATTTCTCTAGATATCCCACATAGGTCTTGTGGTCGATTGACCTGTCTATAGAGAAAGCAACCTCTATAAAACTATAGTTGAATTGCTTGAATAGGCTATGTGTGTAATAACAAGTAACCCACTTCAAGCCCGGAACCATAATCATGGATTTATCATCCATCATGAATGTCATTTTCTTGATGGGATACCCTGGGAGTATTTTTCTGATTTCATCATTACTCTATAAAAGAGGTCCATGCGAAGATTCATTCATTGTTCAATATTGAAGAGAAGGGGACATGGTGTTTTCAAGACATACTAACGGTAAACGTTTAAGATGGTAGAGCATCCAGGTTTAGAGAATTAAAGGTGAGCTTCTTTTGCTCATAGTAAAAGTTATGAGTTGTTTAAACCCACCAGCGTTTCAGCCAGAATGATACTTGAGGGGTCTTTGTTTCCCCTACGCGTGTGGTATGCTATCTCCAGGATTTTTAAGGAGGGTTTACCATTTACTGGTGTTACGAAAAAATAAGCTAATAAGATTGTCATTGTTATCATGGATGATCCTAAAGTCAAAGGAATTTCTCCATTCCTTACTTCAATGTTGGTCCATGTTTGGAAGTCGATATATGTCTTTGTGAGGATATTATCAGATGTTACTTTTGAGTATCCGTATTCCTCTTGCAAGAGATTTCTTAGGGACATTGATTATACAAATGGTTTCAGATGTATAACATTCGTGTTGTCCATCATTAGGATAGCTCAGAATTCTTCCATGATTGGGCACATGTGCCTTTCTCCCATGAAGTAGGCCCATTTTACGGGGTTCCACCTTCTTTGCATTTCCATCATGAAAATGAAGTTTATTTCGAAGTTTATGAACCTCATGATGGGAATGAGTCCATAGGATCGATAGTTCCCCTCATTTTCATGGAAAGCATTAATACATGGATCTAGCGTGGTATCCATCAACATGGACATCGTTCGTGATTAGAAATTCAAAACATTTACAAAAATGCATTTATTTTGAAAAGAAGGAAACATGTTTGAGAAGTTCATTTACATTAACATGCATAAACATAATACATATATAGTAATCACGTAAGGGTTGAAGTGACAAGGTTTTGGTTGTCTAGGCACGATAAACAACCGACTTGATGATAGTAACCAGGTTTTTTGTTCTAAGGGGAATCATAAGAAATTATCATTTGTCGATAGTGGAGGGGTAAAATTGTCACCATAAACTAGGGAATATCAACTCAGTTGGGAATTTCTTCCATCTTCACAATGCATACGTCCTATCAGACGGCTCATAGACAAAGGGTGGGTCGATCTCATGTATTCTAGTTTTTTCTTTCGCAATATCACTTGTTTTGTAATAAGTTTTCATTCCTCATTTACAATCTTTTCACATATATATAGAAGTATCCATTCCAGTCGTGTACTTCTTTACAACCACGATGAGGATGATGTACCATTTTCATGTAAAGGTATTTAATAGACTAAAACATATGCATCTCTTAGGTGTTGTACCTTTCAAGACAAGACTATTAAGTTAAAAATGTGATACAAATGTTTCAAAAGCCAAGTTTATATTTTTGAGTTAAACATTTATTCCTCAACAGAGTCTCTAGAAAGTTAAAACCCCTGGAAAACCCCTTTGGTTCCGTGGAAGCTTAATGTTGGAGAAATTCCAACATCGGTTTAAGTGTTGGGAATCTTCTTTTAAAATAAAACATTATTTTTAAAAGATTTTAAATGATTCCTGACAACTTTTGAAATTAATTAAAAATAATTAATTTGGGGTTCAATTTAAATAATCCGGGGATTTGCGATAATCAAATTACAAATTAATTTTTAGAAATCCATTGTTTAATTTAATTAGAAATAATTAATTTAAAATATAACTTGGGCTTTAAGAGTTAAGTCAAGAGGGGAAGCATGCATTAACCCAACAATTCCTTTCACTGCTCCTACAACTTCGGTAGGTTTCGGATCCTCTACAGGTTCCATGATCATAATCCCTCTGACTTTTCTCATCTGGGCAAAAGAGGAAAAATGTTTTGAGGCAACACCTGTTGAGGAACCCTCCACAACATTTGTAACGTCTTCCATTTCCACATCAATAGCATCCGAAAGGGCAACACCTCTTACTGAGTGGAAGGGTCAAGAGTAGATTTTGGATCGATGGCTACCGTGACCACCTTATCAACAACAATTAAAGCCTCCTACTGGATAACATGAGTAATATCAAGCTGGACGGCTGCATTATTCTCTATATGATCGGCTGGAAGAACATCCGACCGATCAGTAATAACATCGTCGATTATAACAGTTGGAATATCGGCTATAACTTTTTGAACCTTTAAAACCTTTGGCTCAAACGGAGTAGCCATAGGCGTTGTAGCTTGAGCTTATGCTAACTCTACTAAAAGGACCCTCTAGCGACAGAGATGATGCAGCAAACAACGGTGGAGTAGAGATATTACCTCAAACCGAGCCTACTTTCGGGATTAGTTGATTTCGCCCGCTTCTCTAGTTTTGTCTTTACCGGTTGAGCTCGCAGCTGATTCAACTCCAAAAGATTTGAGCATTTTTGCAGATGTAGAATGGCTAGAAGAGTTAATGCGTTTAGAATCACCTGCAGATTTACCACCGGCCGATTATTGTCCGGAGGCCTCAGAGTTGGACTCCTTGCCTTTCTTAGTCCTGGTGATATATCTTACAACCGTGATAGAAGAGATGACTTCTTTGGGATTAATAGGGGTACCTGAACTGATGGGCACTCCCATATGCTTTAATATCCGACCAATCTGGACTGAAAAGCCTAGACTTTGTTTGGTGTATGGAGACACAATTTCACAAAGAATGTTGAACAAGACAGCCCCCCCCGTTCACGGTTACTTACCTTGTTATGGAAACCATCATTACGAACTTAAATTAAGTTATGGAGTCATAGTCTCGTCCCCTCCATTGGAGTGATTTAGAAGTAATGTCGCATAAAATGCAATATTCACACTTTAGATGTTTTTTCTTCCCGCTACAGCTGACGGGATGTTAAGATCGGAAAAGAATGTTTGCATTTCGAGTAGAATATTAGAAGGGATCTCCTTAAAGAAATGTAGACCCTTCGTAGGAAGCCCTAAAATATCAGCGAACTCAGCTTCTTTAATAATAATATATTTTTCATTCTCCTTAACCGAGATGGATTCTCCAATGATTATTGCCGAGTCAAAGAAAGCCCGCACTTCCTCGTCATAGCTAATAAATGGACCTCCGAGTAACTTCTTAAGGCCGAAAGCCTCAAGAGATCGAAAAACTGCCTCCATCTTCGATATCCCAGCATTGTAGATGGATTCAAAATCTACCTTTGAAGTTGTCATCAAATGTGATTCTTGATCCATATTCGTTTACTACGTTTGTTAGAAGCTTGTTATTTCTGGTCATATGCCTTGGGAATTCACTGTTCAAGTACCATTCTCTAACCTGTGAATAAAAGTATTTACAACCTTTGGTACCCACATTTAATTGGATCCATGGTTAACTAGTCCTTTGGGAATCCATACTTATGTTACTTTGATGGATCTCCCAGTGTTTGTCTTAATAATTTTAATTGAATTTGGCTTGACATCTCTTTGTCTGCCTTTAGATGAGTCAAGGTTTTGACGATGAGTATTGATTAGACCTTCTCGACCGCTTCTCATGTTTACGTCTAGCCGACCGACTGCCTTTCCTTCTCTCAGGATTAAGCCACTGTGACTTGTCAGTTGACTCCACATAATTTAATTCCTTTTTAGTTATTGACTCATTTCCATCGTGATTCTCTTGAGTTTTAGTTGACGTATCATGGACAAAACTTATAGAGGGAAGTTTGCCTTTCGTGGGTTTCAACTTTTTGCATGACTTGTCTGGGTTGATGTTGTCATAGGCTAGACCAAATTGTATTTGAATGGCCTTAGTTGAATCGTCATCTGATTGACCGCATCCGCAGACTTCGTTCATGCAACAATCACATAGTTGGCTCTTTCGTTTTCTTTGGTCAACAATTGAATTGTCTCCTTGAGCTTCTCAATCTCAGAGGATAGTTCATTTGTTTACCCTTAATGTTGTTTGGTTGAGTTGAAATGAGGATAGACAATTTCTTGTACTCAATGACCATGTCATTAAGTGCAGTAATCAAGTCCTCTCGAGTGAACTATTTAGAGGCAAAGTCAAATACTTCTTCGTTGTTAGCGTTAAAGAACTTGATTTCTTCAACATCACTATCACTTGAGGAACTGGAATCCGATTCACTTTAGTCCCATTTGCTTCTTCTTTCCTTTGACAACATTTCTTTCTGATCATTTTTATGCTTGGATGATTTATGATCCTCCGTATATTTCTGATCAACTGGCTTCTTATCATCTCTCCTTGGCTTCCGACATTCCGACTTGTAGTGACCAAAGGTGTCACAGTTAATGCAATGCATGTTAGCCTTGTAATCATTAGAGTTATTATTGTTATTGAAAGATGGGTTGGGTTCACTAGTGGAAAATGTATATTCACCAAGGAAATTAACCGAGAGTGAATAAAGCTCTCGGAAATAAATATTTCACGGAGAGTAGTAATTCGCTCTCGCTGAAATTTATTATAATCACAGAGATCAGTTCGTCGCTCTCGCAGATAAGTCATAATTCTGAGGGCAACATTGTAACATGTAACATAGAAACTCATGTTGATCACAACTTCTTTAACTAATTATCAAATTCCGTCTACATCCCAAAACATACATTCTTCTCCTCAATTTTATAACTAGACAATCTCGGTTATGTTCACCCCCATTATATCTTGTCCTACTAGTCAGCAAGCTCAAGAAGAAGACTCTCTCTATGAAAACTCCGAAGAGGATATCAACCTAACTACACGAGTACAAAAGAAGGAAGTAATTAACCCCTTGAGACCACAAGAAAAACAAATTTTATAGGTTGATCAACCACCGCTAATGGAATATGAACGCCAAATGGCTCAAGATTAAATCATGCAAGTAAAGATGCAGCCCAACTAAAAATGTTAGCTAATGGTAAAAACACTGAAGAACATCATGACTAGAAAGACGCTTTGAAAGCTATCGAACGAGCAATTATTCCGGAAGGCGTCTAACTTCAAGCCCTATCCAAGTACATAGGAAAAAATGACTCGTCGATCTTTTTCAAAATGAACGCCTCTACAAGAACCCTATTACGAATTGGAGAACCAATTGTTCTCCACCTATTTCCTAAGAACCTCGATGACGCTGCTTTATGTTGGTATCAACAACAAAAGATTGTCGATTATAGAGCAAAGAAGAACTGATTGCAGCATTCATAAAACTCTTCACAATAAATCTCAACCTCGAACGACCAGAAAAGATGTTGAAGAATATAAAAGCAATGAGAAAATGATAATTTTTCCGTATTTATCGAGAGACGGAAAGCTATCGTCGAGGAAATCGATTCCCTCCCGAGCGAACATCGATAAATCGATATGATTCTGAAAAATATTAACGAATGATATTCTATAGGATTCACTATCAAAACCATCTAAACAATGAATAAATTGCTAAAGAATGGAAACAGCCTTGATGACTATATCGACAAAGTAGAGAATAAGGGAAAAGAAGTCAAGATACCACACCCCAAGTCGTTTCCCGTGAAAGAAAAAGGTACACTAGGTAATCAATGCCTGATGGGAGCAATCACTTCAAAAGGAAAGCCCAAGAAAGACTCCACAAGGTATGTACAATCACTACTACCATTGTCACACCTCCAAAGACATGGAAACCTCATAGAGTCTTTGATGACCTAAAAATTCTTTTTAGTCGAGTGGTGAAGATTCTAGAAGGAAAGATTCTCTTGGAAAATGTCGATATCTTTCATGCTACTACAAAGTCGTTAACGAAAACATACCCCAAAATGTTGATGACGGATGAAACTAAATATATAATATGAGAGAATACTAGATGCTATTGGAATAATAAATTTGAATAATATTAAGATGAATATGAATAAAGTATTTATTATTTTATAATTTATAGCATATATCATTATAAGATGAATATTCATAAGTTTAACTAAAGAGAAGTGTAACAACTTATCTCTTATAATAATCATAGTTTTGGGGATCTTTAAGAAATAACTAAAAATTAACAATCCCATCAATTTGTAAGAACAAGTTCTACTACCTCCATCACTCAACAATTCATAAAGTTTACCTAAACTATTATAGTGTTTTTTTAAACTTCCATAAGCTATTATAATAAATACTACTA
The DNA here is from genome assembly GCF_907164915.1 of Impatiens glandulifera. Classification (NCBI taxonomy): domain Eukaryota; kingdom Viridiplantae; phylum Streptophyta; class Magnoliopsida; order Ericales; family Balsaminaceae; genus Impatiens; species Impatiens glandulifera. Next base: position 15,700,531 of record NC_061866.1, on the reverse strand, counting down.
TTGCTCACAACAAGGAAATATAAAGGAGAAAGACAGATTCATCTACTGTTAATTATCCAATTATTTTATGACCTAGGTCTAGTATGTTCTAGTCCTGGACAAACCTAAAAAATAGTTTGCACGCCTTTTCACAGGAAAGGTCCGAGAAGAATATGTTTTTCTCCTCTTTTAGCCAAGTCGCAAATTCATATTTTCTTAAGAAGTAGTCATGCTGGATATTTCCTTAAACTCCGGTTCATAATAAATAAAAATATAGAGTGTTCAACACCCAAAAAAAAATAAACAAAAAAATAATTCAAACATATAGTTTTGTGTGTGTTTATGTTCTTTCTAACATCATCAACAACATATTGTTGTTTATTTGATATGATTATAGAAAAACTTATGTTATTGAATATAAATTAAAAAAATTAACAATTGATTAGAACAAAATAATAAAAAAATAATCTGAGTATCGATAGATAGATTGATTTTTCTCTGTAATTCCGGCAGTTCTCCCGTTGTCCTTGAGGATCTTTAAATAGGAGCAGGTATCAATGGTCGAATCTTCATAATGACATGTGGAGACCTTCCATTGGAACGCCTCCATAGTACACAACAGAATTTGAGCACTAAGATCGTGGTCGTACCAATCTTGTAGTGCGCCAAATATTCTTTATAGATATTCCTGCAAAAATAAGTAGTGGGAAGAATATTTGCTTACATGGCATTAATCAATTGGTTGTAACTGGTTGTCGTACTGATCTTCACAAGAAAGTGGAGCAGGAGTAACGTACAGCTAGTTGATCATGGGTAGACGAGTTCTAGCTTCAAGCAACTACTTAAGCCTAGCATTACACAAATTTCAATTAGAAGACCTCGTCTAATGAAATTAGACGCCCCCGTCTAATAGTATCATCCATTAGACCACCTGGTCTAAAGGGATTAGACTTCACGTCTAATTACAATTCACTTCAGACTAATCTGAAGGAGTTAGACTGCACGTCTAACTTTCGTAATTAGCCTGCACATCTAACTATACATCAGTTAGACTACACGTCTAACTTTCATTAGTTAGACTTCACTTCTAACTATACATCCCTTCAGACTAATCTGAAGGAGTTAGACTGCACGTCTAACTCTCACCAGTTAGACTGCACGTTTAACACCGCTTAGTTAGACTACACGTCTAACCTCGCTAGTTAGACTATACGTCTAACTTAGCTAGTTAGACTGCACATCTAACTCTCACCAGTTAGACTGCACGTGTAACACTGCTTAGTTAGACTGCACGTCTAACTATACATCCCTTCAGACTAATCTGAAGGAGTTAGACTGCACGTCTAACTCTCACCAGTTAGACTGCACGTTTAACACCGCTAAGTTAGACTACACGTCTAACCTCGCTAGTTAGACTACACGTCTAACTTCTCTAGTTAGACTACACGTCTAACTCTCACCAGTTAGACTGCATGTCTAACACCGCTTAGTTAGACTACACGTCTAACCTCGCTAGTTAGACTGCACGTCTAACTTTCATTAGTTAGACTGTACGTCTAACACCGCTTAGTTAGACTACACGTCTAACTTTCACTAGTTAGATTGCATGTCTAACACCGCTTAGTTAGACTACACGTCTAAGTTCGCTAGTTAGAAAGCATGTTTAACCCTGTGCATCTAATGCCAAGTCGGTCTAATGAATCTCATTAATATTATAAAATATTAACATTTAAAAAAATACAATATAATAATTTAAGCAATTAAAAACTCAAATAATTATATTTTTATTTTTTTGGAATCTCAAATAACTCATTATAGGATAAGCTAATGTTGAAAAATAAATGGTTTAGCTTCCATCACCGCCTCCATATCCTCTTTTGTAAAATTAACAGATGTATCTTTCAAATTCAAATCTAGAATAATAATGAACGAGAGTTGTATCATATTAATAAGTTCAACTATATTAAGTGACTGAAGTGTTTGAGTTGGATCCCTACTAAAAAAAATTGAAATTAGATTAAGACTTAGATTCCTAAAATTGAAAAAAAAAAATTAAAACTTATCCTTTTTCTTTTTTACAACTTTTGAGATCTATTAAGATTGCACCTTATTATACTTCATTTATGGTTCCTCCCTATTAATGACCTGAACACCTCAAAATGCTATAAATTAAAGAGGTCATGTTACATCTCTCAAGATAGAAGTAAACAAGTAGTTATTAATAACAAACAAATTAAGTATGGGAAAAGAGTTGTCCTTGTTGTTGGGTGTCTTCTTGATTCTCCAACTATGTTTTGCTTGTAGCTATTTTCAATCTCCAATCTCTTTCTGGTTCTTTTTTTGTATTTTTTGACATGTTAAGATTAATTATAGTTTGAAATTTCTTTGTAGGGGAACATGATTATGATTATCCTTTCAAATGGGTAAAAAACAAAAATTTCAAAAGGATGTGTGTTTCCAGTACTCAAAACCGATGCATTGAATCTTGTAGGATTAATGTTAGAGCAATCGATGGAAAATGTCGATATCTTGCATGCTACTGCAAATTTTCTTTCATGCCACCGCCAAGTCGTTAACGAAAACATACCCCAAACTGTTGGTGACAGAGGAAACTAAATATATAATAAGAGAGAATGTTAGCCTCTATGTTATTGGGATAATAAATTTGAATAAAGTTAAGATGAATATGAATAAAGTATTGTATTATTTCATAATCTATATTATATATTATAAACTTATGTCATTACATGAATATTCACAAGTTTAACTAAAGAGAAAGTGTAACAACTTATATCTTATAAGAATCATTGTTTTTGAGAACTTTAGGAAGGAACCACTAATTAATGATCCCATCAATTTGTAAGAACAAGTTCTACTTCCTCCATCCCTCAACCATTCATAAAGTTTAATAAGCTTTTATAGTTAATACAACTATTGCTTCTAAAAAACAATGAAATATAATGGAGAAAGATAGATTCATTACTGTTCAATTTTCCATTTATCTTCGGACCTAGTTCAAACCGCGATCCCCTAAAATATAAGCTCCAGCATCTGTCTGTTCTAGTCCTAGACAAATCTAAAAAATAGTTTGCACGCCTTTTCATAGGAAAGATCCGAGAAGAATATGTTTTTCTCATCTTTTATCCAAGTTGCAATTTCATATTTTCTCAAGAAGTAGTCATGGGGGATATTTCCTTAAACTACTATTCATGATAAATAAAATATATAGAGCGTTCAACACCAAAAAAAACAAAACGAATAATTCACAACATATAATTTTGTGTGTGTTTATGTTCTTTCTAACATCATCAACAACATATTGTTGTTTAATTGATATGATTATAGAAAAACTTATGTTATTGAATATAAATTAATAAAATAACAATTGATTAGAACAAAATAATTTTAAAAAAATTACAATATTTATTTTGTTTTATTGAAGAAGGATTTTTTATATAAGTTTTTACTGAATTCCAAGTGAATTCATACATATCATTATTATGTTGGACTTGAAAAAAATAAAATATTTGAGTCAAACTCCAAGAAAATGAAAAAAAATGTAACTGGAACTATGATTTATAAAATTAATCACATTAGACACTAGGTAAATAATAATAATACTATTATTTTTTAAAGATTGGAATATGCTCCCTTAATTTTAATTATTTTAAATAATAATAATTTATTAAAAAAATATTATTTTAACCTAATAAAAATAAACAAAGTTGAAAAAAAATACACATAAATTATAAAAACACTAAAATAATATTAACCAATAAATCCTAAAAACAACTAAAACCCAAATAATCATAATCGAACTATGTCTAATCAAAAATATTAATTAACATATATGTGACTAACACCTCTTTTTTTATATTTCTCTCAAACAATGCGATAAACATCTTAATTTCATACCGATAAAAAATATTATGGATCGACTAAGGTGGGATTAAACCCCTACATCCCTAAGCTCAATTTGTCTATGCATGTAGGGATATTGACGAATGATATATTTATAAAAGTATTGTACATTATGGTTAATCGCTGCATAATGTGTTAAGAAAAAGTGCAGAATGAATCTCATTTATTTTTGTATTGCGAAAGAGTGACTGCGATTTGATACCTAATTTGAAACATGAATGATATTTAGGATTCTTGAGTGAATTGTCGTTTGTTGAGATGTTGGGATAGAAATCTCGAGCTCGTTGGATTGAGGCGATATGTCCCTATCCCAATTATTTTATGGTGGAATATTTGACTCTAAAGGAACCATACGATGTCCATTGTCCGTGGTTGACCGGTATATTTTCTCAGAACGTTATTATTACAAATATATGAGACATCTTTTCTGAAAAACCGTTAGAGGCGGTCGTTGAACTCATTTATATTGTGAGGATTTCTAAGCTCGTTAACTATAAATTTTATATTACAATTAATCTCCAAATAGTTAATCTCGTTGTCTTTAGGGTGTTTTTAATGATAAGATAAACACTGGTATTTTAATATTGTTTTTATCGTTATGTTTAAACTACTCTCATTAATATTATAAAATATTGACATTTAAAAAAATACAATATAATAATTTAACCAATTAAAAACTCATATAATTATATTGTTATTTTTTTGGAATCTCAAATAACTCATTATAGGACAAGCTAATATTGAAAAATAAATGGTTTAGCTTCCATCACCGCCTCCATATCCTCTAATAGGATCGGTTTAATCGATATAGACAGGGGGTCTGGCTATTGATGACAACTTCGGAAAAAAAACGATTTGATAGAAATCATGTTAAGGATTTAAATCACTTTCTATTATGCACAACCTCTTGCAAACTCTTGAATGATTCAAGTGCGGAAATGTTTGCTTGAGATTGAATCTAAGAACCAATAATGTAAAGATGACAGAAAGAAACAACACAACTGTTTGTTTATGGATGTTCGAAGCTAACTGTCCGTACGTCACCCATTCTTCTAACCACCGGAAGGATTCACTAAACTTTTAACGAATCAAATACAGTCTACTACTATCTCACTGTTGAACAGAACACACTATGTTCAACTTACAATATGAAGAATATCACTCAACTTATACAGTGCTTTGATTCTAACTCTCTCTTGATTAACACACAGTAAAAGCAAAAAAGCAACTAACAGTTAAGATGAAATAATTTGAGTATCGATAGATAGATTGATTTCACTCTGTAATTCCGGTAGTTCTTCCGTTGTCCTTGAGGATCTTTAAATAGGAGCAGGTATCAATGGTCGAATCTTCATAATGACATGTGGAGAGCTTCCATTGGAACGCCTCCATAGTACACAACAGAGTTTGAGCACTAAGATCGTGGCCGTACCAATCTTGTAGTGCGCCAAATATTCTTCATAGATATTCATGCAAAAATAAGTAGTGGGAAGAATATTTGCTTACATGGCATTAATCAATTGGTTGTAACTGGTTGTCGTACTGATCTTCACAGGAAAGTGGAGCAGGAGTAAGCGTACAACTAGTTGATCATGGGTAGACGGTTCTAGCTTCAAGCAACTAGTTAAGCCTAGCATTACACGAATTTCAATTAGAAGACCTCGTCTAATGAAATTAGACGCCCCCGTCTAATAGTATCATCCATTAGACCACCTGGTCTAAAGGGATTAGACTTCACGTCTAATTACAATTCACTTCAGACTAATCTGAAGGAGTTAGTCTGCACGTCTAACTTTAGTAATTAGACTGCACGTCTAACTATACATAAGTTAGACTGCATGTCTAACTTTCATTAGTTAGACTACACATCTAACTATACATTCCTTCAGACTAATCTGAAGGAGTTAGACTGCACGTCCAACTCTCGCTAGTTAGACTGCACGTCTAACTCTCACCAGTTAGACTGTACGTCTAACACCACTTAGTTAGACTACACATCTAACCTCGCTAGTTAGTCTGCACTTCTAACTTTTATGAGTTAGACTATACGTCTATCATGGCTTAGTTAGACTACACGTCTAACTTTCACTAGTTAGATTGCACGTCTAACACCGTATAGTTAGACTACATGTCTAACTTCGCTACTTAGACTGCATGTTTAACACCTCTTAGTTAGACTGCACGTCTAACTTTGCTAGTTAGACTGCACGTTTAAAACCGCTTAGTTAGACTACACGTCTAACTTCGCTAGTTAGACTGCACGTCTAACTCTCACCAGCTAGACTGCACGTCTAACCTCGCTAGTTAGACTTCACGTCTAACTTTCATTAGTTAGATTGTATGTCTAACACCGCTTAGTTAGACTACACGTTTAACTTTCACTAGTTAGATTGCACGTCTAACACCGCTTAGTTAGACTACACGTCTAACTTTGCTAGTTAGACTTCATGTCTAACCTTGTGCATCTAATGCCAAGTCGGTCTAATGAATCTCATTAATATTATAAAAAATTGACATTTTAAAAAAATACAATATAATAATTTAACCAATTAAAAACTCAAATAATTATATTTTTATTTTTTTGGAATCTCAAAGAACTCATTATGGGACAAGCTAATATTGAAAAATAAATGGTTTAGCATCCATCACCGCCTCCATATCCTCCTTTGTAAAATTAACTTAGAGATTTATCTTTCAAATTCAAATCTAGAATAAGAATGAACGAGAGTTGTATCATATTAATGAGTTCAACCATATTAAGAGACTGAAGTGTTTGAGTTGGATCCCTACTAAAAAAATTGAAATTAGATTAAAACTTAGATTCCTAAAATTTAAAAAGAAAAAAAAACTTAGGCTTCTTCTTTTTTACAACTTTTGAGATCTATTAAGATTGCACCTTTTTATACTTTATTTATGGTTCCTCCCTATTAATGACCTGAACACCTCAAAATACTATAAATTAAAGAGGTCATATTTCATCACTATAGATAAAAGTAAACAAGTAGTTATTAATAACAAACAAATTAAGTATGGAAAAAGAGTTGTCCTTGTTGTTGGGTGTCTTCTTGCTTCTCCAACTATGTTTTTCTTGTAGCTATTTTCAATCTCCAATCTCTTTCTCGTTCTTTTTTGTATTTTTTGACATGTTAAGATTAATTATAGTTTGAAATTTCTTTGTAGGGGAACATGATTATGATTATCCTTTCAAATGGTTAAAAAACAAAAATTTCAAAAGGATGTGTGTTTCCAGTACTCAAAACCGATGCATTAAATCTTGTAGGATTAATGATAGAGAAATTGATGGAAAATGTCGATATCTTGCATGCTACTGCAAATTTTCTTTCATGCCAACGCAAAGTCGTTAACGAAAACATACCCCAAACTGTTGGTGACAGAGGAAACTAAATATATAATATGAGAGAATGCTAGCCTCTATGTTATTGGGATAATAAATTTGAATAAAGTTAAGATGAATATGAATAAAGTATTGTATTATTTCATAATCTATATTATATATTATAAACTTATGTCATTACATGAATATTCACAAGTTTAACTAAAGAGAAAGTGTAACTCTGGACTCGCAGCTAGAGACAGGGGAGACATTGGAACAGAAACAAGTTCGATGGGACCTTGCTTAACTCTGGACTCGATTATTCTAGAGTTCTTCTTCGAAGAATTTTTCAAACTAGTGGAACTAGCCTCTGATTCATTGACGGTTCTCGTTTTTTTAGCTCCTATCGGCAAGATAAAGTCGTCGGTTGTTTGGGATGAGTAACAGACCTTCCACCTGTCTATTGACTTGATGCTCCAGATAATGATTCCTTGTTGTTCTTCATTCAGACAAGGGTGTTGGCAATAGTGAAGACATTATACACCCAAGTAGAATTGATTGGCTCAGAATCCCCCATGGGAACTCCAAAGTGTTCCAGTAGTGGCTAACTTCAGCGACAAAGCTCACACTTTCTTTGATCTTGGGGTCAATCGTCGCGCACAGGTTCAAGTACAATGTTGAGGCTTAGTTGACCTGAATCCCTTTTGAGATGGATGTCATGTAGTCAAAACGGTCTTGACTATAGAGATGAAAAGAGCTCGCCTTTTCTTGAAGAGCTTTAAAAACCACATCATTCAACAAAATAAAATGGGGTTTAAGAGCCTTCTTACTCCCGTTTAATCGGATTTCTGAACCATCAGCTAAGAAAACCGTTTTCATTTATGTCATGACTTTAGATGGAAGAGACAGGTTGATTGTATGGCCCTCTGATGGAAGTTCGAAGAACTTCGCATAGGATGCTTCGTTGAAAGAAATTCCAATGCCAGTCACCGTTGCAGTAATGGAATCACCGACCATAGTCACTGATTTGATGAACTCCTGACTTCCTTTTCGTGGAAAATGAACGCCCCCCTGAGATACTTCCCGAGACCGGAATATTCAAGGGATCTGAACATGTCGACCACATCTTGTTGATCGAACGTATAAACGGAACGAAAGTCCACCTGCAAAGTACAATGACCGAATGTGATTCTCTTGTTGCCCATTTTCGAAAGAATACGAACATACACATGAAGAACAATGGTTTCTTAGAGAGAAGATCGAAGAAATCTAGGGTTCTTGAGAGATTTGAAAGAGAAAAAACTTTTTCAATCTCATGAAGAATGTCCTTATATAGATTTCTAAGAGTCACATGGATTACCGTCACTTTTCCTAAGGGTAGGACCCATCATTTAAAATTGGACGTCCTTTCCAAACAATCATCATTAATTTTGGGGATATATTAGTCATTCTCTCTTAACTTGAAAGACATGTGTCTTTATGTTATTCGGAGATGACTATATTTATGTTTGAGGGGGAAATTAGATATCATAGCACGTGCGACAGCTGTCCTTGATTAGTCTATTACACATGTAGTTAGACATTTTTCTTACATCTCCAATCTATGATATCTAAGCGTCTATTAGACGCAGACGTCTAATCACGTGTCTTTAAAAACGTCTGACGTCTATTATACGTCGACGTCTAATTACGCATGAATAGAACGTATTAGACGTGTGTTTGGTTAGACGTGAGCATCCAATTGCTCTTGTCTTATAAACGTCTAACATCTATTAGACGTATACGTCTATCCATGTAGGCTATTAACCAAGACACATAGACTTAGATGCATAGATTGTAAATAAAAATACGTCTAAGTACATACTTTTTTCTTTTAGACGACCTCGTTTAATAGACCAATTAAAGCATTTTGTCTGCGTGTATCTTTATTTTCATAATAAGTTTTCCCTCTCATTTTGTGCATGTACAAAATGAATAAATAAATGTTTTGAGGTCCTTAAGACCAAAAATATTTTTAAAACATAAAAAACTTAGTCCTTTGGAAGAGTATACTCAGACATTTTTTGATCTCCTAAAATGTATACTCAGAAGAGTATGCTCCATGCTTCCTTCCTACAGCTTTCCTGTATCACCTACACAAGAAAATATTTACAAACTTTGGTACCCACATTCAATTGGGTCCTCGATAAATCAATCCCTTTGGAATAGATATTTGAGTTATTCTGATGGATTTCTCATTTTGTGTTGTGATTAATGCGTATGATTTTGAATTAGCAGACGCCTTCCTAGTAGCCACTAATCCCTTAGCTTTTGAAGATAATTTTCTTTTAAAACTCCTTGACTTTAAGTCAGTTTTTAGATTGCCAGACTTGCTGGCTGCATCTAACTTATTTTTTAGCCAGCTAACAGTCGGCGGAACATAAGTTATTTCATTCTTCAAAGCTACCTCTTCATGAATTGGATCAGATTCAATATCAGTCACATTCCCTTTGACAAAACTTATTGGCTTAAGCTTATCAGTTGCTGGGTTTTACTTTTTGTAGGACTGGTTTGGGTCATTGCTATCAAATCTTAAACTGGATCTAGATCCAACAGGTTTCAACAGACTAATCTGATATTTGACAGCTTCTCCAAATCTTGTCCAAGAACTAACAACATAGTTTAACCTTTTGTTTTAAAAAGAAAGAGTTTGAATTTGTTCCTTGAGCATCTAATTCTCGGGTGAGATCTCTACTACTTTCTTTTCAAAAACATTTGGAGTTTGAGACAAAACCGGTTGAGATACTTTAGATGAAAATTTTATTTCATTTAGGGATTCTTCTAGCTTTCTGTACTCTATGACCATGTCATCTAGTGTAGCTACCAGTTGTTCCCTTGAATTTTTTCAGAAGAGAAGTCAAATACCTCAGTTTCCTGAGTTTCTTCTTCTTCTTTTTCCATGAAGCAGGCAACCTCGTCTTCATCACTGTCGCTGGATAAGAAGTAAGAGTCACTATAGTTTCGTCTGTTCTTCCCGTCCCCTGCCATAAGAGCCTTTAGCTCCTATTCTTCGTCTTTTTTCTTCTCATCACGCTTCGGCTTCCGACATTCCGATTGGTAATGACCTAAAATGCCACAGTTATAACACTTAACATTAGCTTTGGATTTCTTATTATCATTAGAATTTGAAGAGCTTGAGTTAGAGTTGCTCTTTGATTGGATCAGCTTTATCGATAGAGACAGGGTCTGGCTAAGGATGAAGGCTTATGAAAAACGGTTTGAGAGAAATCCTATTAGGGATTTAATTCGCTTTCTATTATACGCAAACACTTGTAAACACTTGAAACAGATTCAAGGCGGAATTGTTTACTTGGGTTTGAAGCACACAAGATGAAATATGAAAAGATGACAGAAATGAAAGAACACAACAGTTTGTTTATGGATGTTCGGAGAAACTCTACTACGTCACTCCTTCTTCCAACCACTAGAAGGATTCACTATAATATGATTCGAATCAAATACAGTTTACACACACTTAGCTCACTATTGAACAGAACACTTTCTGTTCAATTACAAAATAAAGAATATTACTCAGCTAAAGGTGTTTTGATTCTAGCTCTCTCTTGATTCACACACAGTACAATCAGAAAGCAGCTTCACATTATGAATTCAGTAATCAAGATGATTGAGTAGTTTCTCTCTCTGCAAAATCAGATTACTTATTCGTTCTCTAAGGCAAATTCGTAAGGAAGATTGTCCGTTGTCCTTTAGATTTGTTAAATACTGAGTAGAAGCTAACAGTCACATCTTTTAGAATGATATGTGGCACTCTTCCATTGGAAAGCCTCCATTGTACACAGCAGGTTCTGAGCACAAGGATTGTGGCCGTACATCACTAGTAGTGCGTCGAATATTCCATCAGGGATGTACCTGCAAAACAAGTAATGTGAGGAAAATTCTCTTACGTGGCATTCCTTGGTTGGTTGCATATAGTTGTTGTACTAATCTTCACTAGAAAGTGAAGCAGGAGTAGGGTACAACTATAGCACGTGGGTAGGTGAAATGCTAGCTTCAAGCATACTACTTAAACTGAGCAATAGACGTATTTCAGTTAGACGGATTGTAAAATCAGTTTAATGAAATCACACATCTCCTTTTAATAATAACGTCTATTAGACCGCCTAGTCTAATAGAATTAGACTTACGTCTAATTGCAATAACCATTAGACTACACGTCTAACTCCACTGAGTTAGACTACACGTCTAATTCCGGTTCTACCTCAGACTTGTCTGAAGGAGTTAGACGCACGTCTAACTTTCACAATCCATTAGATTGTAACTTTAGTAATCAGTTAGTGTATCATCTTGTATGTTCTCTTCTGTCTCCGGCGTTTTGTCCTTTGTCTTTGAGGATCCTTAAATAGAGAGTAGTTACCAACGGTCGAATCTTCTATAATGACATGTGGCAAGAACCCATTGGAAAGCCTCCATAGTACACAAGTACAGCAGACTCTGAGCACCATGATCGTGGCCGTACCAATTTGGTAGTGCGCCAAATATTATTTGTTGGGTCAAATTATTTTGACTAGGTGTTGAAATAATTTAACCACTAAGATTTTGATGATGAATTGACTTATGAGTTTTGATGCAGGTGTATTGAAATCATATTTCACAAGACTTGGCTCTAATGAGGGTCATTAGATCGATTTTGGCATTAGTTGCATAGAATTAGACGTGTAGTCTAATGAATGCAAAGAATTAGACGTGCAGTCTAACTCAGTGGAGTTAGACATGCAGTCTAATATATGCGGAATTAGACTTGTAGTCTAACTCAGTGGAGTTAGACGTGCAGTCTAATATATGCGGAATTAGACGTGCAGTCTAACTCAGTAGAGTTAGACGTGCAGTCTAATATATGCGGAATTAGACGTGTAGTCTAACTCAGTAGAGTTAGACGTGCAGTCTAATATATGCGGAATTAGACGTGCAGTCTAAGTCAGTGGATTTAGACGTGCAGTATAATATATGCGGAAGTAGACGTGTAGTCTAACTCAGTGGAGTTAGACGTGCAGACTAATATATGCGGAATTAGACGTGCAGTCTAACTCAGTGGAGTTAGACGTGTAGTCTAACTCAGTGGAGTTAGATGTGCAGTCTAATATGTGCGGAATTAGACATGCAGTCTAACTCATCAGAGTTAGATGTGCAGTCTAATGGATTGTGAAAGTTAGACGTAAGTCTAACTCCTTCAGACAAGTCTGAGGTAGAACCGGAATAAGACATGCAGTCTAACTTAGTGGATTTAGACGTGCAGTCTAATGGTTAGTGAATGATTAGACGTGTAGTCTAATTAGTGAAAGTTAGACGTAAGTCTAACTCCTTTAGACAAGTCTGAGGTAGAACCGGAATTAGATGTGTAGTCTAACTTAGTGGAGTTAGACGTACAGTCTAATGGTTTGTAACAATTAGACGTGTAGTCTAATTGGTGAAAGTTAGACGTGAGTCTAACTCCTTCAGATTAGTCTGAAGTGACTGTAATTAGACGTAAGTCTAATTCCATTAGACCAGGCGGTCTAATGGACTCTGTTATTAGACGGGAATGTTTAATTTGATTAGACTGGTTTTCACAATCCTTCTAACTAAAATATGTCTAATGCTCAGCTTAAGCAGTATGCTTGAAGCTAGCACCTGCCTACCCACGTTCTATAGATATACCCTACTATTACTCCACTTTCTAGTGAAGATCAGTATAACAGTTATATGCAACCAACCAAAGAATGCCACGTAAGAGAATTTTCCTCATATTACTTGTTTTGCAGGTACATCTCTGATGGAATATTCTGCGCACTACAAGTGGTGTACGGCCACGATCCTTGTGCTTAGAACCTACTGTGTACAATGGAGGCTTTCCAATGGAAGAGTGCCACGTATCATTCTAAAAGATTCGACTGTTAATCTCTGCCTAGTATTTATCATATCTCAAGGACAATGGACAATTTGTCTTACGAACTGCCAGATTTTACAAACCGTTAATCTACAATTCTACTTGCCATTCTAGAGAGAGAAATCAAGCCTTTTACTCTGAAGTTGCTTTTTGATTGTACTATGTGTGAATCAAGAGAGAGCTACAATCGAAAACACATTTAGCTGAGTGATATTCTTTATATTGTATATTGAACAGAGTGTGTTCTGTTCAATAGTGAGCTAAGTGTGTGTAAATTGTATTTGATTCAAATCATATTATAGTGAATCCTTCCGGTGGTTGGAAGAAGGGGTGACGTAGTTGAGTTTCTCCGAACATCCATAAACAAACTATTGTGTTCTTCATTTCTGTCATCTTTCATCTTGAGCTTCAAACCCAAGTAAACAATTCCTCCTTGAATCTGTTTCAAGTGTTTAAAAGTTTTTGCGTAGAATAGAAAGTGAATTAAATCCCTAACAAGATTTCTTTCAAACTGTTTTTCATAAGCCTTCATCAATAGCAAACCCCCGTCTCTATCGATAAAGCCAATCCTATCATTCTTCTAGATATTTCCTACAGGAAACAAGTAGTGGGAAGAATATTTGCTTACGTGGCATTGATTAATTTGATGTAATTGGATATTGTACTGATCTGCACGGAATAGTAAAGCATGAGTAGCATACAGTTAGTTGATCGTGGGTAGATGGATGCTAGTTTCAAGTAACTGCTTAAGCATGGCATTAGACGTGCTCCAATTTGACTGACAAGTCTAATGAAGTTAGACGCCACTGTCTAATAGTAGGATCCATTAGACCACCAGGTCTAATCAAATTAGACAACACGTCTAATAACGAATCCCTTTAGACTAATCTGAAGGGGTTAGACTACACGTCTAACTTTCATCTGTTAGACTGCACGTCTAACTACAAGTCCCTTCAGACTAATTTGAAGGAGTTAGACTGAATGTCTAACTTTCATCTGTGAGACTACACATCAAACTTCGTATCTGTTAGACTGCATGTCTAATTACGTATATGTTAGACTGCACGTCTAACTACGTCTGTTAGATTGCACGTCTAACTACGCCTCTTAGACTACACGTCTAACTACGCATCCATTATACTGCACGTCTAACTACGTATCTGTTAGACTGCACGTCTAACCACGCTTGTTAGACTACACGTCTAACTACGTATTTGTTAGACTATACGTCTAACTACGCATCTATTAGACTGCACGTCTAACTACGTCTCTGTTAGACTACACGTCTAACTACGCCTATTAGACTGCACGTCTAATTACGCATCTGTTAGACTACATGTCTAACTGCGTATTTGTTAGACTACACGTCTAACTATGCCTGTTAAACTGCACGTCTAACTATGCATCCGTTTGACTGCATGTCTAACTGCGTATCTGTTAGATTGTACGTCTAACTACGCCTATTAGACTGCACATCTAACTACGTATCTGTTAGACTACACGTCTAACTATCCATCTGTTAGACTTCAAGTCTAACTACATCTCTGTTAGACTGTACGTCTAACTACGTATCTGTTAGACTGCACGTCTAACTACGCCTATTAGACTGCATGTATAACTACGTATCCGTTAAACTACACATTTAACTACGTCTGTTGGATTGCACGTCTAACTACGCATTCGTTAGACTGCACGTCTAACTACATCTCTGTTAGACTGCATGTCTAACTGCGTATATGTTAGACTGCTCGTCTAACTACGTTTGTTAGACTACACGTCTAACTACGTATCAGTTAGACTACACATATAACTATGCATATGTTAGACTTGCACGTCTAAGTGCGTATCTGTTAAACTGAACGTCTAACTACATATCTTTTTAGATTACACGTCTAACTTAATGCGTCTAATAGCCAGTAAGTCTAATGAACCTCATTCAAACTTAGTCTAAATTAGCAACTTTTCGATACACCTACACCAAAACAATTAGACGACTTAGTTAAAGTTTTATACAAACTCATCATCAAAATTTCATTTCTCAAAGTGATTTGACCCTTAGTCAAAATAATTTGACCCAACATGTTCTTTTCCTTATCACTCAAACAGAAAGGTTAGGATTATTTGGACAATCTGAAAAGATTTTGAGACCTAGAAAATGTCTATGTAAATCTAGATTAGTAAATGGTTCGATGAACATGGTTCGAATTTCATAAAATCCTATACGAATGTATCCTAGACTGTGGTGATCCATGTTATAACATGGTTGTGGGAATGATGTTATGCCATTGGCGTTCGGGCCTAAGACCATGCAAGGGAAATATCTCAGTATGCGCATCATTCTATTGGAGGGGAGGTTAAACATACTAAACTCAGGGTGTTTGGATGAGTCTTTACATCTTAAGAGGATTAGACATATCTCAAGCCCGCTTAGTTCAACCTCAGGAGTGTCAATATGGGTGGACCCAATGACTATTGCAGTGTTAGTTTTGTCGTTGACTATGATTACTCGAGGAGATCTAGGTGCCTTTGAAGGTGTGGTTTTGTTAGGGATAGTTGTGCCTACTTTAGGCTATGGAAGCTTACTTGGGCTCATCTTTTGAGGTGATTGCTCCTGCCAAGTAGTGGTTACATGGTATACTTATGTCTTTTCCTTTCTCGGGAAACGGCTTAGAGGTGATATTTGATTGATTTCCCTCTCTCCCTTCTTTCTCGATGGTGTCGTTGAGATTATTGCCAATTTTCAGCAATTTCTTCATATTTTGGAAGGTTTTGACGGCGAATCCAACATAATATCGCACGTTAACGCTTTCCAAGATCATATCGATATGTCGTTGTTTGCTTAGGAGGGAATCGATTTCCTCAGCGACAGCTTTCAATTTTTCGATAAACAAGGAGAATTTCTCATCTCATTTTCTCCTTATTTGATGTTCTTCAACCTCTTTTTTGGTCGTTCGAGGTTGAGATGTGTTAAGAAGCATTTTATAAACTCTACGGCTAGTTCCTCTATACGTTGAGAGCAGTGTCATCGAGGTATTAGGAAATTAAGTGGAGAACAATTGGTTCTCCAAGTCGCAATGGTGTTATTGAAAGAGTGTACATTTTTAAAAAGACTGATGCGTCGCTTTTTTCGATGTACTTGGATATGGTTGAAAGCTTGACGCTGAAAGGAATAACTACTCGTTCGACAGCTTTCATATCATCTTTTTGGTCATAGTGTTCTTTAGTACTTTTTCCTTTAGTCATCTTGTTTAGATAGGCTTGCATCTGTACCTGCATGGCTTGAACTTGAGCCATCTTTCGTTCATATTCCGTTAGGAGTGATTGATTAGTCGCTGAAATTTGTTTTTCTTGTGATCTTAGTGGGTTAATTACCTCCTCATGGTGCGCCCGTGTGGTTAGGTCGATATCCTCTTCGGAGTCTTCATAGAGAGATACTTCCTCTTGAACGTGTTGACTAGTAGGACGGGGTTAATGAGGGTGACCATAACCGGAATAGACTGGTTAGGAAATTGAGAGGAAGAGGCATATTTTGGGATGTAGACGGGATTTGTTGATTAGTTAAAGAAGTTGTGATCAATGCGAGTTGTTCTATTACATGTTGCAAAACTGTCTTCATTTCCCTGAATTTAATCGAAGAAACCATTTCAGGTATTGGGGGTTCTTCGGCAATTTGGTGGCGTATATAACGTCCGGTTTTGGGTCTCTTTTCTAGGGGTCATGTCGACTGTCGTAGTCGTGGACTATTACGAAGAGAAAGATGTAAGGGTTTGCAGTTGTAACAAAGTACAATGCAATGCATAATCTTATTATATGAATCTTAGAGAGTGAATATATCCTTTATGATTCGTAAAGAAAATATAGAGTTATTATATAAACATACTCATTAAGTTTGTTACAAATAGAGATCTCTTGTTGATATTTTATAGAGAGAGTCTAAAAGAGAAAAAGCACGGGCATTAGGTCTAACCATATCCTATTCTCACACTGGAAACATCCTCCTCTTCACTTTCCTAGATCTGCTCATATTCTTGGAGAACGACATTTAGTACTTCCTTCGCGTTTTTAGGATATTCATTTGAAAGACGTTCCATTTCTCTAGATATCCCACATAGGTCTTGTGATCGATTGACCTGTCTATAGAGAAAGCAACCTCTATGTAACTATAGTTGAATTGCTTGAATAGGCTATGTGTGTAATAACAAGTAACCCACTTCAAGCCCAGAAGTATAATTATGGGTTTATCATCCATCATGAATGTCATTTTCTTGATGGGATACCCTGGGAGTATTTTTCTGATTTCATCATTACTCTATAAAAGAGGTCCATGCGAAGATTCATTCATTCTTCAATATTGAAGAGAAGGGGACATGGTGTTTTCAAGACATACTAACGGTAAACGTTTAAGATGGTAGAGCATCCAAGTTTAGAGAATTAAAGGTGAGCTTCTTTTGCTCATAGTAAAAGTTATGAGTTGTTTAAACCCACCAGCGTTTCAGCCAGAATGATACTTGAGGCGTCTTTGTTTCCCCTACGCGTGTGGTATGCTATCTCTAGGATTTTTAAGGAGGGTTTACCATTTACTGGTGTTACGAAAAAATAAGCTAATAAGATCGTCATTGTTATCATGGATGATCCTAAAGTCAAAGGAATTTCTCCATTCCTTACTTCAATGTTGGTCCATGTTTGGAAGTCGATATATGTCTTTGCGAGGATATTATCAGATGTTACTTTAGAGTATCCGTATTCCTGTTGCAAGAGATTTCTTAGGGACATTGATTATACAAATGGTTTCAGATGTATAACATTCGTGTTGTCCATCATTAGGATAGCTCAGAATTCTTCCATGGTTGGGCACATGTGCCTTTCTCCCATGAAGTAGGCCCATTTTACGGGGTTCCACCTTCTTTGCATTTCCATCATGAAAATGGAGTTTATTTCGAAGTTAATGAACCTCATGATGGGAATGAGTCCATAGGATCGATAGTTCCCCTCATTTTCATGGAAAGCATTAATACATGGATCTAGCGTGGTATCCATCAACATGGACATCGTTCGTGATTAGAAATTCAAAACATTTACAAAAATGCATTTGTTTTGAAAAGAAGGAAACATGTTTGAGAAGTTCATTTACATTAACATGCATAAACATAATACATATATAGTAATCACGTAAGGGTTGAAGTGACAAGGTTTTGGTTGTCTAGGCACGATAAACAACCGACTTGATGATAGTAACCAGGTTTTTTTTTCTAAGGGGAATCATAAGAAATTATCATTTGTCGATAGTGGAGGGGTAAAATTGTCACCATAAACTAGGGAATATCAACTCAGTTGGGAATTTCTTCCATCTTCACAATGCATACGTCCTATTAGACGGCTCATAGCCAAAGGGTGGGTCGATCTCATGTATTCTAGTTTTTTCTTTCGCAATATCACTCGTTTTGTAATAAGTTTTCATTCCTCATTTACAATCTTTTCACATATATATAGAAGTATCCATTCCAGTCGTGTACTTCTTTACAACCACGATGAGGATGATGTACCATTTTCATGTAAAGGTATTTAATAGACTAAAACATATGCGTCTCTTAGGTGTTGTACCTTTCAAGACAAGCCTATTAAGTTAAAAATGTGATACAAATGTTTCAAAAGCCAAGTTTATATTTTTGAGTTAAACATTTATTCCTCAACAGAGTCTCTAGAAAGTTAAAACCCCCGGAAAACCCCTTTGGTTCCGTGGAAGCTTAATGTTCGAGAAATTCCAACATCGGTTTAAGTGTTAGGAATCTTCTTTTAAAATAAAACATTATTTTTAAAAGATTTTAAATGATTCCTGACAGCTTTTGAAATTAATTAAAAATAATTAATTTGGGGTTCAATTTAAATAATCCGGGGATTTGCGATAATCAAATTACAAATTAATGTTTTAGAAATCCATTGTTTAATTTAATTAGAAATAATTAATTTAAAATATAACTTCTCTTGTTATGCTAGATATTTCCTCGACATTTCCTCATCTTTCTCGAGATATTGTTCGGCTTTATAGTTATAGCGGACATTGCCTTGAGGAGGTGGCATTTCATCAATGAAGTCCATTGGCTCGTCCTCATCATAAAAGTTTAAGTTTGTTCGAGGAGTGGAATCTCGAGACTCATCTGAGCTGGACGATTCTGTCCCATGCAAGAACTTAAGAGTGGAAGAGCAATACTTCTCCATGAGCCCGCTTAGATAATTAACCACTTCCGCATCCATTTGAGTAGTATTAGTAAACAAATTAAAATTCATTCGGCAACGGGTATAGAAAGGGAAAAGAGCACGATCTCTCGAATAGGCTTCCACAAATTCCCTTCTCTTGAGGGCTTCGGAAACATCTTTAGTTTTGGTCAAGGAAAATATTTTCTTTTCCAAATTCAGCTCATACCATTTTTCATCTTCTTCAACTTCTAGGAGCACATTATTGAAGCTGGTGAAGATCTTTGCGTTAAACCACATGTTAAATAGGTGATTTTGACACTAGCATCAGCTTCAACCGCTTCGACTATCAATTTTATTGACTATCAATTTTATTGAGGCTTGGGCTTTAAGAGTTAAGTCAAGAGGGGAAGCATGCATTAACCCAGCAATTCCTTTCACTGCTCCTACAACTTCGGTAGGTTTCGGATCCTCTACAGGGTCCATGATCATAATCTCTCTGACTTTTCTCATCTGGGCAAAAGAGGAAAAATGTTTTGAGGCAGCACCTGTTGAGGAACCCTCCACAACATTTGTAACGTCTTCCATTTCTACATCAATAACATCCGAAAGGGCAAAACCTCTTGCTGAGTGGAAGGGACAAGAGTAGATTTTGGATCGATGGCTACCCTGACCACCTTATCAACAACAATTAAAACCTCCTACTAGATAACATGAGTAATATCAAGCTGGACAACTGCATTATTCTCTGTGTGATCGGCGGGAAGAACATCCGACCGATCAGTAATAACATCGTCGATTATAATAGTTGGAATATAGACTATAACTTTTTGAACCTTTAAAACCTTTGGCTCAAACAGAGTAGCCATAGGCGTTGTAGCCTGAGCTTATGCTAACTCTACTAAAAGGAACCTCTAGCGACAGAGATGATGCATCAAACAACGGTGGAGTAGAGATATTACCTCAAACCGAGCCTACTTTCGGGATTAGTTGATTTCGCCCGCTTCTTTAGTTTTGTCTTTACCGGTTGAGCTCGCAGCTGATTCAACTCCAAAAGATTTGAGCATTTTTGCAGATGTAGAATGGCTAGAAGAATTAATGCGTTTAGAATTACCTGTAGATTTACCACTGGCCGATTATTGTCCGGAGGCCTCAGAGTTGGACTCCTTGCCTTTCTTAGTCCTGGTGATATACCTTACAACCGTGATAGAAGAGATGACTTTATTGGGATTAATAGGGGTACCTGAACTGATGGGCACTCCCATATGCTTTAATATCCGACCAATCTGGACTGAAAAGCCTAGACTTTGTTTGGTGTATGGAGACACAATTTCACAAAGAATGTTGAACAAGAAAGCCCCCTCGTTCACGGTTACTTACCTTGTTATGGAAACCATCATTTCGAACTTAAATTAAGTTATGGAGTCATAGTCTCCTCCCCTCCATTGGAGTGATTTAGAAGTAATGTCGCATAAAATGTGATATTCACACTTTAGATGTTTTTTCTTCCCGCTACTGCTGACGGGATGTCAAGATCGGAAAAGAATGTTTGCATTTCGAGTAGAATATTAGAAGGGATCTCCTTAGAGAAATGTAGACCCTTCGTAGGAAGCCCTAAAATATCAGCGAACGCAGCTTCTTTAATAATAATATATTTTTCATTCTCCTTAACCGGGATGAATTCTCCAATGATTATTGCCGAGTCAAAGAAAGCCCGCACTTCCTCGTCATAGCTAATAAATGGACCTCCGAGTAACTTCCTAAGGCCGGAAGCCTCAAGAGATCGAAAAACTGCCTCCATCTTCGATATCCCAGCATTGTAGATGGATTCAAAATCTACCTTTGGAGTTGTCATCAAATGTGATTCTTGATCCATATTCGTTTACTACGTTTGTTAGAAGCTTGTTATTTCTGGTCATATGCCTTGGGAATTCACTGTTCAAGTACCATTCTCTAACCTGTGAATAAAAGTATTTACAACCTTTGGTACCCACATTTAATTGGATCCATGATTAACCAGTCCTTTGGGAATCCATATTTGTGTTACTTTTATGGATCTCCCAGTGTTTGTCTTAATAATTTTAATTGAATTTGGCTTGACATCTCTTTGTCTGCCTTTAGATGAGTCAAGGTTTTGACGATGAGTATTGATTAGACCTTCTCGACCGCTTCTCATGTTTACGTCTAGCCGACCGAATGACTTTCCTTCTCTCAGGATTAAGCCACTGTGACTTGTCAGTTGACTCCACATAATTTAATTCCTTTTTAGTTATTGACTCATTTCTATCGTGATTCGCTTGAGTTTCAGTTGACGTATCATTGACAAAACTTATAGAGGGAAGTTTGCCTTTCGTGGGTTTCAACTTTTTGCATGACTTGTCTGGGTTGATGTTGTCATAGGCTAGACCAAATTGTATTTGAATGGCCTTAGTTGAATCGTCATCTGATTGACCACATCCACCGACTTCGTTCATGCAACAATCACATAGTTGGCTCTTTCGTTTTCTTTGGTCAACAATTGAATTGTCTCCTTGAGATTCTCAATCTCAGAGGATAGTTCATTTGTTTACCATTAATGTTGTTTGGTTGAGTTGAAATGAGGATAGACAATTTCTTGTACTCAATGACCATGTCATTAAGTGCAGTAATCAGGTCCTATTGAGTGAACTATTTAGAGGCAAAGTCAAATACTTCTTCGTTGTTAGCGTTAAAGAACTTGATTTCTTCAACATCACTATCACTTGAGGAACTAGAATCCGATTCACTTTAGTCCCATTTGCTTCTTCTTTCCTTTGCCAACATTTCTTTCTGATCATTTTTATGCTTGGATGATTTATGATCCTCCGTATATTTCTGATCAACTGGCTTCTTATCATCTCTCCTTGGCTTCCGACATTCCGACTTGTAGTGACCCAAGGTGTCACAGTTAATGCAATGCATGTTAGCCTTGTAATCATTAGAGTTATTATTGTTATTGAAAGATGGGTTGGGTTCACTAGTGGAAAATGTATATTCACCAAAGAAATTAACCGAGAGTGAATAAAGCTCTCGGAAATAAATATTTCACGGAGAGTAGTAATTCACTCTCGCTGAAATTTATTATAATCACAGAGATCAGTTCGTCGCTCTCGCAGATAAGTCATAATTTTGAGGGCTACATTGTAACATGTAACATAGAAACTCATGTTGATCACAACTTCTTTAACTAATTATAAAATTCCGTCTACATCCCAAAACATACATTCTTCTCCTCAATTTTATAACTAGACAATCCCGGTTATGTTCACCCCCATTATATTCTGTCCTACTAGTCAGCAAGCTCAAGAAGAAGACTCTCTCTATGAAAACTCCGAAGAGGATATCAACCTAACTACACGAGTACAAAAGAAGGAGGTAATTAACCCCTTGAGACCACAAGAAAAACAAATTTTATAGGCTGATCAACCACCGCTAATGAAATATGAACGCCAAATGGCTCAAGATCAAATCATGCAAGTAAAGATGCAGCCCAACTAAAAATGTTAGCTAATGGTAAAAACACTGAAGAACATCATGACTGGAAAGACGCTTTGAAAGCTATCGAACGAGCAATTATTCCGGAAGGCGTCTAGCTTCAAGCCCTATCCAAGTACATAGGAAAAAATGACTCGTCGATCTTTTTCAAAATTAACGCCTCTACAAGAACCCTA
The DNA here is from genome assembly GCF_907164915.1 of Impatiens glandulifera. Lineage (NCBI taxonomy): Eukaryota > Viridiplantae > Streptophyta > Magnoliopsida > Ericales > Balsaminaceae > Impatiens > Impatiens glandulifera. Next base: position 15,677,493 of record NC_061866.1, on the reverse strand, counting down.
TTATGAATTGGAGAACCAATTGTTCTCCACCTATTTCCTAAGTACCTCGATGACGCTGCTTTATGTTGGTATCAACAAAAAAAGATTGTCGATTATAGAGCAAAGAAGAACTGATTGTAGCATTCATAAAACTCTTCACAATACATCTCAACCTCGAACGACCAGAAAAGATGTTGAAGAATATAAAAGCAATGAGAAAATGATAATTTTTCCGTCTTTATCGAGAGACGGAAAGCTATCGTCGAGGAAATCGATTCCCTCCCGAGCGAACATCGATAAATCGATATGATTCTGAAAAATATTAACGAATGATATTCTATAGGATTCACTATCAAAACCATCTAAACTATGAATAAATTGCTAAAGAATGGAAACAGCCTTGATGACTATATCGACAAAGTAGAGAATAAGGGAAAAGAAGTCAAGATACCACACCCCAAGTCGTTTCCCGTTAAAGAAAAAGGTACACTAGGTAATCAATGCCTGATGGGAGCAATCACTTCAAAAGGCAAGCCCAAGAAAGACTCCACAAGGTATGTACAATCACTACTACCATTGTCACACCTCCAAAGACATGGAAACCTCCTAGAGTGTTTGATGACCTAAAAATTCTTTTTAGTCAATTGGTGAAGATTCTCGAAGAAAAGATTCTCTTGGAAAATGTCGATATCTTTCATGCTACTACAAAGTCGTTAACGAAAACATACCCCAAAATGTTGGCGACAGATGAAACTAAATATATAATATGAGAGAATACTAGATGCTATTGGAATAATAAATTTGAATAATATTAAGATGAATATGAATAAAGTATTTATTATTTCATAATTTATAGCATATATCATTATAAGATGAATATTCATAAGTTTAACTAAAGAGAAGTGTAACAACTTATCTCTTATAATAATCATAGTTTTGGAGATCTTTAAGAAATAACTAAAAATTAACAATCCCATCAATTTGTAAGAACAAGTTCTTCTACCTCCATCACTCAACAATTCATAAAGTTTACCTAAACTATTATAGTTTTTTTTTAAACTTCCATAAGCTATTATAATAAATACTACTATTGCTCACAACAAGGAAATATAAAGGAGAAAGACAGATTCATCTACTGTTAATTATCCAATTATTTTATGACCTAGGTCCAGTATGTTCCAGTCCTGGACAAACCTAAAAAATAGTTTGCACGCCTTTTCACAGGAAAGGTCCGAGAAGAATATGTTTTTCTCCTCTTTTAGCCAAGTCGCAAATTCATATTTTCTTAAGAAGTAGTCATGCTGGATATTTCCTTAAACTCCGGTTCATAATAAATAAAAATATAGTGTGTTCAACACCAAAAAAAAATATAAACAAAAAAATAATTCAAACATATATTTTGTGTGTGTTTATGTTCTTTCTAACATCATCAACAACATATTGCTGTTTATTTGATATGATTATAGAAAAACTTATGTTATTGAATATAAATTAAAAAAATTAACAATTGATTAGAACAAAATAATAAAAAAAAATTATATTATTTATTTTGTTTTATTGAAGAAGGATTTTTAATATAAGTTTTTATTGAATACCAAGTGAATTCATACATGTCATCATTAGGTTGGACTTGAAAAAATAAAAATAAAATATTTGAGTCAAACTCCAAGAAATTGAAAAAATAAATAATATGTAACTCAAACTATGATTTATAAAATTTATCACACTAGACACTAGGTAAATAATAATAATACTATTGTTTTTTAAAGATTGAAATATGCTCCCTTAATGTTAATTATTTTAAATAATAATTATTTATAATAAAATATTATTTTAACCTAATGAAAATAAATAAACTTGAAAAAATATACATAGATTATAAAAACACTAAAATAATCTTAACAAATAAATCCTAAAAACAACTAAAACCCAAATAATCATAATCGAACTATGTCTAATCAAAAATATTAATTAACATATATATATGACTAACACCACTTTCTTTATATTTCTCTCAAACAATGCGGTAAACATCTTAATTTCATGCCGATAAAAAATATTTTGGATCGACTAATGTGGGATTAAACCCTTACATCCCTAAGCTCAACTTGTCTATGTATGTAGGGATATTGACGAATGATATACTTATAAAAGTATTGTACATTATGGTTAATCGCTGCACAATGTGTTAAGAAAATGTGTAGAATGAATCTCATATATTTTTTTATTGCTAAAGAGTGACTGCGATTTGATACCTAATTTGAAACATGAATGACATTTAGGATTCTTGAGTGAATTGTCGTTTGTTGAGATGTTGGGATAGGAATCTCGAGCTCGTTGGATTGAGGCGATGTGTCCCTATCCCAATTATTTTATGGTGGAATATTTGACTCTAAAGGAACCATACAATGTCCATTGTGTGTGGTTGACCGATATATTTTCTCAGATGGTTATAATTACAAAGATATGAGAGATCTTTTCAGAAAAACCGGTAGATACGGTCGGTGAACTCATTTATATTGTGAGGATTTCTAAGCTCGTTAACTATAAATTTTATATTACAATTAATCTCCAAATAGTTAATCTCGTTGTCTTTAGGGTGTTTTTAATGATAAGATAAATACTGGTGTTTTTATATTATTTTTATCGTTATGTTTAAACTACTCTCATTAATATTATAAAATATTGACATTTAAAAAAAATACAATATAATAATTTAACCAATTAAAAACTCAAATAATTATATTGTAATTTTTTTGGAATCTCAAATAACTCATTATAGGACAAGTTAATACTGAAAAATAAATGGTTTAGCTTCCTTCACTGCCTCCATATCTTTTAATAGGATCGGCGTAATCGATAGAGACGGGGTCTGGCTATTAATGACGACTTCGGATAAAAACTATTTAATAGAAATCCTGTTAAGGATTTAAATCATTTTCTATTCTGCACAACCTCTTGCGAACTCTTGAACGATTCAAGTGCGGAAATGTTTGCTTGAGATTGAATCTAAGAACCAATAATGTAAAGATGAAAGAAAGAAACAACACAACTGTTTGTTTATGGATATTCGAAGCTCTCCTACGTCACCCCTTCTTCCAAATACCGGAAGGATTCACTAAATTTTTAACGAATCAAATACAGTCGCACAACTATCTCACTGTTGAACAGAACACACTATGTTCAACTTACAATTTGAAGAATATCACTCAACTAATACAGTGCTTTGATTCTAACTCTCTCTTGATTAACACACAGTAAAAGCAAAAAAGCAGCTAACAGTTAAGATGAAATAATCTAAGTATCGATAGATAGATTGATTTCTCTCTGTAATTCTGGCAGTTCTTCCGTTGTCCTTGAGGATCTTTAAATAGGAGCAGGTATCAATGGTCGAATCTTCATAATGACATGTGGAGAGCTTCCATTGGAACGCCTCCATAGTACACAACAGAATTTGAGCACTAAGATCGTGACCGTACCAATCTTGTAGTGCGCCAAATATTCTTCATAGATATTACTGCAAAAATAAGTAGTGGGAAGAATATTTGCTTACATGGCATTAATCAATTGGTTGTAATTGGTTGTCGTACTGATCTTCACAAGAAAGTGGAGCAGGAGTAACGTACAGCTAGTTGATCATGGGTAGACGAGTTCTAGCTTCAAGCAACTACTTAAGCCTAGCATTACACGAATTTCAATTAGAAGACCTCGTCTAATGAAATTAGACGCCCCCGTCTAATAGTATCATCCATTAGACCACCTGGTCTAAAGGGATTAGACTTCACGTCTAATTACAATTCACTTCAGACTAATCTGAAGGGATTAGACTGCACGTCTAACTTTCGTAATTAGACTGCACATCTAACTATACATCAGTTAGACTACACGTCTAACTTTAATTAGTTAGACTTCACTTCTAACTATACATCCCTTCAGACTAATCTGAAGGAGTTAGACTGCACGTCTAACTCTCACCAGTTAGACTGCACGTTTAACACCTCTTAGTTAGACTACACGTCTAACCTCGCTAGTTAGACTACACGTCTAACTTCGCTAGTTAGACTGCACGTCTAACTCTCACCAGTTAGACTGCACGTGTAACACTGCTTAGTTAGACTGCACGTCTAACTATACATCCCTTCAGACTAATCTGAAGGAGTTAGACTGCACGTCTAACTCTCACCAGTTATACTGCACGTTTAATACCGCTAAGTTAGACTACACGTCTAACCTCGCTAGTTAGACTACACGTCTAACTTCTCTAGTTAGACTGCACGTCTAACTCTCACCAGTTAGACTGCATGTCTAACACCGCTTAGTTAGACTAAACGTCTAACCTTGCTAGTTAGACTGCACGTCTCACTTTCATTAGTTAGACTGTACGTCTAATACCGCTTAGTTAGACTACACGTCTAACTTTCACTAGTTAGATTGCATGTCTAACACCGCTTAGTTAGACTACACGTCTAAGTTCGCTAGTTAGAAAGCATGTTTAACCCTGTGCATCTAATGCCAAGTCGGTCTAATGAATCTCATTAATATTATAAAATATTAACATTTAAAAAAAATACAATATAATAATTTAAGCAATTAAAAACTCAAATAATTATATTTTTTTTTTTGGAATCTCAAATAACTCATTATAGGACAAGCTAATGTTGAAAAATAAATGGTTTAGTTTCCATCACCGCCTCCATATCTTTTTTGTAAAATTAACTTAGAGATGTATCTTTCAAATTCAAATCTAGAATAATAATGAACGAGAGCTGTATCATATTAATAAGTTCAACTATATTAAGTGACTGAAGTGTTTGAGTTGGATCCCTACTAAAAAAAATTGAAATTAGATTAAGACTTAGATTCCTAAAATTGAAAAAAAAAAAAAAACTTATCCTTTTTCTTTTTTACAACTTTTGAGATCTATTAAGATTGCACCTTATTATACTTCATTTATGGTTCCTCCCTATTAATAACCTAAACACCTCAAAATACTATAAATTAAAGAGGTCATGTTACATCTCTCAAGATAGAAGTAAACAAGTAGTTATTAATAACAAACAAATTAAGTATGGGAAAAGAGTTGTCCTTGTTGTTGGGTGTCTTCTTGATTCTCCAACTATGTTTTGCTTGTAGCTATTTTCAATCTCCAATCTCTTTCTGGTTCTTTTTTGTATTTTTTGACATGTTAAGATTAATTATAGTTTGAAATTTCTTTGTAGGGGAACATGATTATGATTATCCTTTCAAATGGGTAAAAAATAAAAATTTCAAAAGGATGTGTGTTTCCAGTACTCAAAACCGATGCATTGAATCTTGTAGGATTAATGTTAGAGCAATCGATGGAAAATGTCGATATCTTGCATGCTACTGCAAATTTTCTTTCATGCCACCGCCAAGTCGTTAACGAAAACATACCCCAAACTGTTGGTGACAGAGGAAACTAAATATATAATAAGAGAGAATGTTAGCCTCTATGTGATTGGGATAATAAATTTGAATAAAGTTAAGATGAATATGAATAAAGTATTGTATTATTTCATAATCTATATTATATATAATAAACTTATGTCATTACATGAATATTCACAAGTTTAACTAAAGAGAAAGTGTAACAACTTATATCTTATAAGAATCATTGTTTTTGAGAACTTTAGGAAGGAACCACTAATTAATGATCCCATCAATTTGTAAGAACAAGTTCTACTTCTCCATCCCTCAACCATTCATAAAGTTTAATAAGCTTTTATAGTTAATACAACTATTGCTTCTAAAAAACAATGAAATATAATGGAGAAAGATAGATTCATTACTGTTCAATTTTCCATTTATCTTCGGACCTAGGTCAAACCACGATCCCCTAAAATATAAGCTCCAGCATCTGTCTGTTCTAGTCCTAGACAAATCTAATAAATAGTTTGCACGCCTTTTCATAGGAAAGATCCGAGAAGAATATGTTTTTCTCATCTTTTATCCAAGTTGCAATTTCATATTTTCTCAAGAAGTAGTCATGGGGGATATTTCCTTAAACTACTATTCATGATAAATAAAATATATAGAGCGTTCAACACAAAAAAAAAAACAAAACGAATAATTCACAACATATAATTTTGTGTGTGTTTATGTTCTTTCTAACATCATCAACAACATATTGTTTTTTAATTGATATGATTATAGAAAAACTTATGTTATTGAATATAAATTAATAAAATAACAATTAATTTTAAAAAAATTACAATATTTATTTTGTTTTATTGAAGAAGGATTTTTTATATAAGTTTTTACTGAATTCCAAGTGAATTCATACATATCATTATTATGTTGGACATGAAAAAAATAAAATATTTGAGTCAAACTCCAAGAAAATGAAAAAAAATGTAACTGGAACTATGATTTATAAAATTAATCACATTAGACACTAGGTAAATAATAATAATACTATTATTTTTTAAAGATTGGAATATGCTCCCTTAATTTTAATTATTTTAAATAATAATAATTTATTAAAAAAATATTATTTTAACCTAATAAAAATAAACAAAGTTGAAAAAAAAATACACATAAATTATAAAAACACTAAAATAATATTAACCAATAAATCCTAAAAACAACTAAAACCCAAATAATCATAATCGAACTATGTCTAATCAAAAATATTAATTAACATATATATGACTAACACCTCTTTCTTTATATTTCTCTCAAACAATGCGGTAAACATCTTAATTTCATACCGATAAAAAATATTATGGATCGACTAAGGTGGGATTAAACCCCTACATCCCTAAGCTCAATTTGTCTATGCATGTAGGGATATTGACGAATGATATATTTATAAAAGTATTGTACATTATGGTTAATCGCTGCATAATGTGTTAAGAAAAATTTCAGAATGAATCTCATTTATTTTTGTATTGCTAAAGAGTGACTGCGATTTGATACCTAATTTGAAACATGAATGATATTTAGGATTCTTGAGTGAATTGTCGTTTGTTGAGATGTTGGGATATAAATCTCGAGCTCGTTGGATTGAGGCGATATGTCCCTATCCCAATTATTTTATGGTGGAATATTTGACTCTAAAGGAACCATACGATGTCCATTGTCCGTGGTTGACCGGTATATTTTCTCAGAACGTTATTAGTACAAATATATGAGACATCTTTTCTGAAAAAACGGTAGAGGCGGTCGTTGAACTCATTTATATTGTGAGGATTTCTAAGCTCGTTAACTATAAATTTTATATTACAATTAATCTCCAAATAGTTAATCTCGTTGTCTTTTGGGTGTTTTTAATGATAAGATAAACACTGGTATTTTAATATTGTTTTTATGGTTATGTTTAAACTACTCTCATTAATATTATAAAATATTGACATTTAAAAAAAATACAATATAATAATTTAACCAATTAAAAACTCATATAATTATATTGTTATTTTTTTGGAATCTCAAATAACTCATTATAGGACAAGCTAATATTGAAAAATAAATGGTTTAGCTTCCATCACCGCCTCCATATCCTCTAATAGGATCGGTTTAATCGATATAGACAGGGGGTCTGGCTATTGATGACAACTTCGGAAAAAAAACGATTTGATAGAAATCATGTTAAGGATTTAAATCACTTTCTATTCTACACAACCTCTTGCAAACTCTTGAATGATTCAAGTGCGGAAATGTTTGCTTGAGATTGAATCTAAGAACCAATAATATAAAGATGACAGAAAGAAACAACACAACTGTTTGTTTATGGATGTTCGAATCTAACTCTCCAACGTCACCCCTTCTTCCAAACACCGGAAGGATTCACTGAATTTTTAACGAATCAAATACAATCGCACTACTATCTCACTGTTGAACAGAACACACTATGTTCAACTTACAATATGAAGAATATCACTCAACTAATACAGTGCGTTGATTCTAACTCTCTCTTGATTAACACACAGTAAAAGCAAAAAAGCAGCTAACAGTTAAGATGAAATAATCTGAGTATCGATAGATAGATTGATTTCTCTCTGTAATTCCGGCAGTTCTTCTGTTGTCCTTGAGGATCTTTAAATAGGAGCAGGTATCAATGGTCGAATCTTCATAATGACATGTGGAGAGCTTCCATTGGAACGCCTCCATAGTACACAACAAAGTTTGAACACTAAGATCGTGGCCGTACCAATCTTGTAGTGCGCCAAATATTCTTCATAGATATTTCTACAAAAATAAGTTGTGGGAAGAATATTTGCCTACATGGCATTAATCAATTGGTTGTAACTGGTTGTCGTACTGATCTTCACAGGAAAGTGGAGCAGGAGTAAAGTACAGCTAGTTGATCATGGATAGACGAGTTCTAGCTTCAAGCAACTACTTAAGCCTAGCATTACACGAATTTCAATTAGAAGACCTCGTCTAATGAAATTAGACGCCCCCGTCTAATAGTATCATCCATTAGACCACCTGGTCTAAAGGGATTAGACTTCACGTCTAATTATAATTCACTTCAGACTAATCTGAAGGAGTTAGACTACACGTCTAACTTTCATAATTAGACTGCACATCTAACTATACATCAGTTAGACTGCACGTCTAACTTTCATTAGTTAGACTTCACTTCTAACTATACATCCCTTCAGACTAATCTGAAGGAGTTAGACTGCACGTCTAACTCTCACCAGTTAGACTGCACGTTTAACACCGCTTAGTTAGACTACACGTCTAACCTCGCTAGTTAGACTACACGTCTAACTTCGCTAGTTAGACTGCACGTCTAACTCTTACCAGTTAGACTACACGTGTAACACTGCTTAGTTAGACTACACGTCTAACTATACATCTCTTCAGACTAATCTGAAGGAGTTAGACTGCACGTATAACTCTCACCAGTTAGACTGCACGTTTAACACCGCTAAGTTAGACTACACGTCTAACCTCGCTAGTTAGACTACACGTCTAACTTCTTTAGTTAGACTGCACGTCTAACTCTCACCAGTTAGACTGCATGTCTAACACCGCTTAGTTAGACTACACGTCTAATCTCGCTAGTTAGACTGCACGTCTAACTTTCATTAGTTAGACTGTATGTCTAACACCGCTTAGTTAGACTACACGTCTAACTTTCACTAGTTATATTGCATGTCTAACACCGCTTAGTTAGACTACATGTCTAAGTTCGCTAGTTAGAAAGCATGTTTAACCCTGTGCATCTAATGTCAAGTCGATCTAATGAATTCCATTAATATTATAAAATATTAACATTTAAAAAATACAATATAATAATTTAAGCAATTAAAAACTCAAATAATTATATTTTTATTTTTTTGAATCTCAAATAACTCATTATAGGACAACCTAATGTTGAAAAATAAATGGTTTAGCTTCCATCACCGTCTCCATATCCTCTTTTGTAAAATTAACTTAGAGATGTATCTTTCAAATTCAAATCTAGAATAATAATGAACGAGAGCTGTATTATATTAATAAGTTCAACTATATTAAGTGACTGAAGTGTTTGAGTTGGATCCCTACTAAAAAAAATTGAAATTAGATTAAGACTTAGATTCCTAAAATTGAAAAAGAAAAAAAAAACATAGCCTTCTTCTTTTTTACAACTTTTGAGATGTATTAAGATTGCACCTTATTATACTTCATTTATGGTTCCTCCCTATTAATGACCTGAAAACCTCAAAATACTATAAATTAAAGAGGTCATGTTACATCTCTCCAGATAGAAGTAAACAAGTAGTTATTAATAACAAACAAATTAAGTATGGGAAAAGAGTTGTCCTTGTTGTTGGGTGTCTTCTTGATTCTCCAACTATGTTTTGCTTGTAGCTATTTTCAATCTCCAATCTCTTTCTGGTTCTTTTTTGTATTTTTTGACATGTTAAGATTAATTATAGTTTGAAATTTCTTTGTAGGGGAACATGATTATGATTATCCTTTCAAATGGGTAAAAAACAAAAATTTCAAAAGGATGTGTGTTTCCAGTACTCAAAACCGATGCATTGAATCTTGTAGGATTAATGTTAGAGCAATCGATGGAAAATGTCGATATCTTGCATGCTACTGCAAATTTTCTTTCATGCCACCGCCAAGTCGTTAACGAAAACATACCCCAAACTGTTGGTGACAGAGGAAACTAAATATATAATAAGAGAGAATGTTAGCCTCTATGTTATTGGGATAATAAATTTGAATAAAGTTAAGATGAATATGAATAAAGTATTGTATTATTTCATAATCTATATTATATATTATAAACTTATTTCATTACATGAATATTCACAAGTTTAACTAAAGAGAAAGTGTAACAACTTATATCTTATAAGAATCATTGTTTTTGAGAACTTTATGAAGGAACAACTAATTAATGATCCCATCAATTTGTAAGAACAAGTTCTACTTCCTCCATCCCTCAACCATTCATAAAGTTTAATAAGTTTGTATAGTTAATACAACTATTGCTTCTAAAAAACAATGAAATATAATGGAGAATGATAGATTCATTACTGTTCAATTTTCCATTTATCTTCGGACCTAGGTCAAACCGCGATCCCCTAAAATATAAGCTCCAGCATCTGTCTGTTCTAGTCCTAGACAAATCTAAAAAATAGTTTGCACGCCTTTTCATAGGAAAGATCCGAGAAGAATATGTTTTTCTCATCTTTTATCCAAGTTGCAATTTCATATTTTCTCAAGAAGTAGTCATGGGGGATATTTCCTTAAAATACTATTCCTGATAAATAAAATATATAGAGCGTTCAACACCAAAAAAAAAAACAAAACGAATAATTCACAACATATAATTTTGTGTGTGTTTATGTTCTTTCTAACATCATCAACAACATATTGTTGTTTAATTGATATGATTATAGAAAAACTTATGTTATTGAATATAAATTAATAAAATAACAATTGATTAGAACAAAATAATTTTCAAAAAAATTACAATATTTATTTTGTTTTATTGAAGAAGGATTTTTTATATAAGTTTTTATTGAATTCCAAGTGAATTCATACATATCATTATTATGTTGGACTTGAAAAAAATAAAATATTTGAGTCAAACTCCAAGAAAATGAAAAAGAAAATGTAACTGGAACTATGATTTGTAAAATTAATGACATTAGACACTAGGTAAATAATAATAATACTAATAATAATAATTTATTAAAAAAATATTATTTTAACCTAACAAAAATAAACAAAGTTGAAAAAAAAAATACACATAAATTTTAAAAACACTAAAATAATATTAACCAATAAATCCTAAAAACAACTAAAACCCAAATAATCATAATCCAACTATGTCTAATCAAAAATATTAATTAACATATATATGACTAACACCTCTTTCTTTATATTTCTCTCAAACAATGCGGTAAACATCTTAATTTCATACCGATAAAAAATATTATGGATCGACTAAGGTGGGATTAAACCCCTACATCCCTAAGCTCAATTTGTCTATGCATGTAGGGATATTGACGAATGATATATTTATAAAATTATTGTATATTATGGTTAATCGCTGTATAATGTGTTAAGAAAAAGTGCAGAATGAATCTCATTTATTTTTGAATTGCTAAAGAGTGACTGTGATTTGATACCTAATTTGAAACATGAATGACATTTAGGATTCTTGAGTGAATTGTCGTTTGTTGAGATGTTGGGATAGAAATCTCGAGCTCGTTGGATTGAGGCGATATGTCCCTATCCCAATTATTTTATGGTGGAATATTTGACTCTAAAAGAACCATACGATGTCCATTGTCCGTGGTTGACCGGTATATTTTCTCAGAACGTTATTATTACAAATATATGAGAGATCTTTTCTGAAAAACCGGTAGAGGCGATCGTTGAACTCATTTATATTGTGAGGATTTCTAAGCTCGTTAACTATAAATTTTATATTACAATTAATCTCCAAATAGTTAATCTCGTTGTCTTTAGGGTATTTTTAATGATAAGATAAACACTGGTATTTTAATATTGTTTTTATCGTTATGTTTAAACTACTCTCATTAATATTATAAAATATTGACATTTAAAAAAAATACAATATAATAATTTAACCAATTAAAAACTCATATAATTATATTGTTATTTTTTTGGAATCTCAAATAACTCATTATAGGACAAGCTAATATTGAAAAATAAATGGTTTAGCTTCCATCACTGCCTCCATATCCTCTAATAGGATCGGTTTAATCGATATAGACAGGGGGTCTGGCTATTGATTATAACTTCGGAAAAAAAAACGATTTGATAGAAATCATGTTAAGGATTTAAATCACTTTCTATTTTGCACAACCTCTTTCAAACTCTTGAATGATTCAAGTGCGGAAATGTTTGCTTGAGATTGAAGCTAAGAACCAATAATATAAAGATGACAGAATGAAACAACACAACCGTTTGTTTATGGATGTTCGTAGCTAACTCTCCTACATCACCCCTTCTTCTAACCACCGGAAGGATTCACTAAACTTTTAACGAATCAAATACAATCGCACTACTAGCTCACTGTTGAACAGAACACACTATGTTCAACTTACAATATGAAGAATATCACTCAACTAATATAGTGCTTTGATTCTAACTATTTCTTGATTAACACATAGTAAAAGCATGAAAGCAACTAATAGTTAAGATGGAATAATCTGAGTATCGATAGATAGATTGATTTCTCTCTGTCATTCCGGTAGTTCTTCCGTTGTCCTTGAGGATCTTTAAATAGGAGCAGGTACCAACGGTCTAATCTTCATAATGACACGTGGCGAGCTTCCATTGGAAAGCCTCCATAGTACACAACAGACTTTGAGCACTAAGATCGTGGTCGTACCAATCTGTTAGTGCACCAAATATTCTTCATACATATTCATGCAAAAACAAATAGTGGGAAACATATTTGCTTGCGTGACATTAATCAATTGGTTGCAATTGGCTGTCGTATTTATTTTCACAGGAAAGTGGAGCAGGAGTAGCGTACAACTAGTTTATCATGGGTAGACGGGTGCTAGCTTCAAGTAACTGTTTAAGCCTAGCATTACACATATTTCAATTAGACGACCTCGTCTAATAGTATCATCCATTAGACCACCTGGTCTAAAGGGATTAGACTTCACGTCTAATTACAATTCACTTCAGAATAATTTAAAGGAGTTAGACTGCACGTCTAACTTTAGTTAGTTAGACTGCACGTCTAACTATACATTCCTTCAGACTAATCTGAAGGAGTTAGACTGCACGTCCAACTCTCGCTAGTTAGACTGCACGTCTAACTCACACCAGTTAGACTGCACGTCTAACACCGCTTAGTTAGACTACACATCTAACCTCGCTAGTTAGTCTGCACTTCTAACTTTTATTAGTTAGACTGTACGTCTAACACGGCTTAGTTAGACTACACGTCTAACTTTCACTAGTTAGATTGCACGTCTAACACCGTTTAGTTAGACTACATGTCTAACTTCGCTACTTAGACTGCATGTCTAACACCGCTTAGTTAGACTACACGTCTAACTTTGCTAGTTAGACTGCACGTTTAAAACCGCTTAGTTAGACTACACGTCTAACTTCGCTAGTTAGACTGCACGTCTAACTCTCACCAGCTAGACAGCACGTCTAACCTCGCTAGTTAGACTTCACGTCTAACTTTCATTAGTTAGACTGTATGTCTAACACCGCTTAGTTAGACTACACGTTTAACTTTTACTAGTTAGATTGCACGTCTAACACCGCTTAGTTAGACTACACGTCTAACTTTGCTAGTTAGACTTCATGTCTAACCTTGTGCATCTAATGCCAAATCGGTCTAATGAATCTCATTAATATTATAAAAAATTGACATTTAAAAAAAATACAATATAATAATTTAACCAATTAAAAACTCAAATAATTATATTTTTATTTTTTTGGAATCTCAAAGAACTCATTATGGGACAAGCTAATATTGAAAAATAAATGGTTTAGCATCCATCACCGCCTCCATATCCTCCTTTGTAAAATTAACTTAGAGATTTATCTTTCAAATTCAAATCTAGAATAAGAATGAACGAGAGTTGTATCATATTAATGAGTTCAACCATATTAAGAGACTGAAGTGTTTGAGTTGGATCCCTACTAAAAAAAAATTGAAATTAAATTAAAACTTAGATTCCTAAAATTTAAAAAGAAAAAAAAACTTAGGCTTCTTCTTTTTTACAACTTTTGAGATCTATTAAGATTGCACCTTTTTATACTTCATTTATGGTTCCTCCCTATTAATGACCTGAACACCTCAAAATACTATAAATTAAAGAGGTCATATTTCATCACTATAGATAAAAGTAAACAAGTAGTTATTAATAACAAACAAATTAAGTATGGAAAAAGAGTTGTCCTTGTTGTTGGGTGTCTTCTTGCTTCTCCAACTATGTTTTTCTTGTAGCTATTTTTAATCTCCAATCTCTTTCTGGTTCTTTTTTGTATTTTTTGACATGTTAAGATTAATTATAGTTTGAAATTTCTTTGTAGGGGAACATGATTATGATTATCCTTTCAAATGGGTAAAAAACAAAATTTTCAAAAGGATGTGTGTTTCTAGTACTCAAAACCGATGCATTAAATCTTGTAGGATTAATGATAGAGAAATTGATGGAAAATGTCGATATCTTGCATGCTACTGCAAATTTTCTTTCATGCCAACGCAAAGTCGTTAACGAAAACATACCCCAAACTGTTGGTGACAGAGGAAACTAAATATATAATATGAGAGAATGCTAGCATCTATATTATTGGGATAATAAATTTGAATAAAGTTAAGATGAATATGAATAAAGTATTGTATTATTTCATAATCTATATTATATATTATAAACTTATGTCATTACATGAATATTCACAAGTTTAACTAAAGAGAAAGTGTAACTCTGGACTCGCAGCTAGAGACAGGGGAGACATTGGAACAGCAACAAGTTCAATGGGACCTTGCTTAACTCTGGACTCGATTATTCTAGAGTTCTTCTTCGAAGAACTTTTCAGATTAGTGGAACTAGCCTCTGATTCATTGACGGTTCTCGTTTTTTTAGCTCCTATCGGCAAGATAAAGTCGTCGGTTGTTTGGGATGAGTAACAAACCTTCCACCTATCTATTGACTTGATGCTCTAGATAATGATTCCTTGTTGTTCTTCATTCGGACAAGGGTGTTGGCAATAGTGAAGACATTATACACCCAAGTAGAATTGATTGGCTCAGAATCCCCCATGGGAACTCCAAAGTGTTCCAGTAGACGGCTAACTTCAGCGACAAAGCTCACACTTTCTTTGTTCTTGGGGTCAATCGTCACGCACAGGTTCAAGTACAATGTTGAGGCTTAGTTGACCTGAATCCCTTTTGAGATGGATGTCATGTAGTCAAAACGGTCTTGACTATAGATAAGAAAAGAGCTCGCCTTTCCTTGAAGAGCTTTAAAAACCACATCATTCAACAAAATAAAATGGGGTTTAAGAGCCTTCTTACTCCCGTTTAATCGGATTTCTGAACTATCAGCTAAGAAAACCGTTTTCATTTCTGTCATGACTTTAGATGGAAGAGACAGGTTGATTGTATGGCCCTCCGATGGAAGTTCGAAGAACTTCGCATAGGATGCTTCGTTGAAAGAAATTCCAATGCCAGTCACCGTTGCAGTAATGGAATCGCCAACCATAGTCACTGATTTGATGAACTCTTAACTTCCTTTTCGTGGAAAATGAACGCCCCCCTGAGATACTTCCCGAGACCGGAATATTCAAGGGATCTGAACATGTCGACCACATCTTGCTGATCGAACGTATAAACGGAACGAAAGTCCACCTGCAAAGTACAATGACCGAATGTGATTCTCTTGTTTCCCATTTTCGAAAGAATACGAACATACACATGAAGAACAATGGTTTCTTAGAGAGAAGATCGAAGAAATCTAGGGTTCTTGAGAGATTTGAAAGAGAATAAACTTTTTCAATCTCATGAAGAATGTCCTTATATAGATTTCTAAGAGTCACATGGATTACCGTCACTTTTCTTAAGGGTAGGACCCATCATTTAAAATTGGACGTCCTTTTCAAACAATCATCATTAATTTTGGGATATATTAGTCATTCTCTCTTAACTTGAAATACATGTGTCTTCATGTTATTCGGAGATGACTATATTTATGTTTGAGGGGGGAAATTAGATATCATAGCACGTGGGACAGCTGTCCTTGATCAGTCTAATACACATGTAGTTAGACGTTTTTCTTACATCTCCAATCTATGATATCTAAGCGTCTATTAGACACAGACGTCTAATCACGTGTCTTTAAAAACGTCTGACGTCTATTATACGTCGACGTCTAATTACGCATGAATAGAACGTATTAGACGTGTGTTTGGTTAGACGTGAGCATCCAATTGCTCTTGTCTTATAAACGTCTAACATCTATTAGACGTATACGTCTATCCATGTAGGCTATTAACCAAGACACATAGACTTAGATGCGTAGATTGTAAATAAAAATACGTCTAAGTACATACTTTTTTCTTTTAGACGACCTCGTTTAATAGACCGATTAAAGCATTTTGTCTGCGTGTATCTTTATTTTCATAATAAGTTTTCCCTCTCATTTTGTGCATGTACAAAATGAATAAATAAATGTTTTGAGGTCCTTAAGACCAAAAATATTTTTAAAACATAAAAGATTTAGTCCTTTGGAATGGCAAAGGCCATTTTTGATCTCCTAAAATGTATACTCAGAAGAGTATGCTCCATGCTTCCTTCCTACAGCTTTCCTGTATCACCTACACAAGAAAATATTTACAAACTTTGGTACACACATTCAATTGGGTCCTCGATAAATCAATCCCTTTGGAATAGATATTTGAGTTATTCTGATGGATTTCCCATTTTGTGTTGTGATTAATGCGTATGATTTTGAATTAGCAGACGCCTTCCTAGTAGCTTTTGAAGATAATTTTCTTTTAAAACTCATTGACTTTAAGTCAGGTTTTAGATTGCCAGACTTGCTGGCTGCATCTAACTTATTTTTCAGCCAGTTAACAGTCGGCGAAACATAAGTTATTTCATTCTTCAAAGCTACCTCTTCATGAATTGGATCAGATTCAATATCAGTCACATTCCCTTTGACAAAACTTATTGGCTTAAGCTTATCAGTTGTTGGGTTTGACTTTTTGTAGGACTGATTTGGGTCATTGCTATCAAATCTTAAACTAGATCTAGATCCAACAGGTTTCAACAGACTAATCTGATATTTGATAGCTTCTCCAGATCTTGTCCAAGAACTAACAACATAGTTTAACCTTTTGTTTTAAAAAGAAAGAGTTTGAATTTGTTCCTTGAGCATCTCATTCTCGGGTGAGATCTCTACTACTTTCTTTTCAAAAACATTTGGAGTTTGAGACAAAACCGGTTGAGATACTTTAGATGAAAATTTTATTTCATTTAGGGATTCTGCTAGCTTTCTGTACTCTATGACCATGTCATATAGTGCAGCTACTAGTAGTTCCCTTGAATTTTTTCAGAAGAGAAGTCAAATACCTCAGTTTCCTGAGTTTCTTCTTCTTCTTTTGCCTTGAAGCAGGCAACCTCGTCTTCATCACTGTCGCTGGATAAGAAGTAAGAGTCACTATAGTTTCGTCTGTTCTTCCTGTCCCCTTCCATAAGAGCCTTTAGCTCCTTTTCTTCGTCTTTTTTCTTCTCATCACGCTTCGGCTTCCGACATTCCGATTGGTAATGACCTAAAATGCCACAGTTATAACACTTAACATTAGCTTTGGATTTCTTATTATCATTAGAATTTGAAGAGCTTGAGTTAGAGTTGCTCTTTGATTGGATCAGCTTTATCGATAGAGACGGGGTCTGGCTAAGGATGAAGGCTTATGAAAAACGGTTTGAAAGAAATCTCATTAGGGATTTAATTCGCTTTCTATTATACGCAAACACTTGTAAACACTTGAAACAGATTCAAGGCGGAATTGTTTACTTGGGTTTGAAGCACACAAGATGAAATATGAAAAGATGACAGAAATGAAAGAACACAACAGTTTGTTTATGGATGTTCGGAGAAACTCTCCTACGTCACTCCTTCTTCCAACCACTAGAAGGATTCACTATAATATGATTCGAATCAAATACAGTTTACACACACTTAGCTCACTATTGAACAAAACACTTTCTGTTCAATTACAAAATAAAGAATATCACTCAGCTAAAGGTGTTTTTATTCTAGCTCTCTCTTGATTCACACACAGTACAATCAGAAAGCAGCTTCACATTATGAATTCAGTAAGCAAAATGATTGAGTAGTTTCTCTCTCTGCAAAATCAGATTGCTTATTCGTTCTCTAAGGCAAATTCGTAAGGTAGATTGTCCGTTGTCCTTTAGATTTGTTAATACTGAGTAGAAGCTAACAGTCACATCTTTTAGAATGATATGTGGCACTCTTCCATTGGAAAGCCTCCATTGTACACAGCAGGTTCTGAGCACAAGGATTGTGGCCGTACATCACTAGTAGTGCGTCGAATATTCCATCAGGGATGTACCTGCAAAATAAGTAATGTGAGGAAAATTCTCTTACGTGGCATTCTTTGGTTGGTTGCATATAGTTGTTGTACTAATATTCACTAGAAAGTGAAGCAGGAGTAGGGTACAACTATAGCACGTGGGTAGGTGAAATGCTAGCTTCAAGCATACTACATAAACTGAGCATTAAACGTATTTCAGTTAGACGGATTGTAAAATCAGTCTAATGAAATCACACATCTCCTTTTAATAATAACGTCTATTAGACCGCCTAGTCTAATAGAATTAGACTTACGTCTAATTGCAATAACCATTAGACTACACGTCTAACTCCACTGAGTTAGACTACACGTCTAATTCCGGTTCTACCTCAGACTTGTCTGAAGGAGTTAGACGCACGTCTAACTTTCACAATCCATTAGATTGTAACTTTAGTAATCAGTTAGTGTATCATCTTGTATGTTCTCTTCTGTCTCCGGCGTTTTGCCCATTGTCTTTGAGGATCCTTAAATAAAGAGTAGTTACCAACAGTCGAATCTTCTATAATGACATGTGGCAAGAACCCATTGGAAAGCCTCCATAGTACACAAGTACAGCAGACTCTAAGCACCATGATCGTGGCCGTACCAATTTGGTAGTGCGCCAAATATTCTTTGTTGGGTCAAATTATTTTGACTAGGTGTTGAAATAATTTAACCACTAAGATTTTGATGATGAATTGACTTATGAGTTTTGATGCAGGTGTATTGAAATCATATTTCACAAGACTTGGCTCTAATGAGGGTCATTAGATCGATTTTGGCATTAGTTGCATAGAATTAGACGTGTAGTCTAATGAATGCAAAGAATTAGACGTGCAGTCTAACTCAGTGGAGTTAGACGTGCAGTCTAATATATACGGAATTAGACTTGCAGTCTAACTCAGTGGAGTTAGACGTGCAGTCTAATATATGCGGAATTAGACGTGCAGTCTAACTCAGTAGAGTTAGACGTGCAGTCTAATATATGCGGAATTAGACATGCAGTCTAACTCAGTAGAGTTAGACGTGCAGTCTAATATATGCGGAATTAGACGTACAGTCTAACTCAGTGGATTTAGACGTGCAGTATAATATATGCGGAATTAGACGTGTAGTCTAACTCAGTGGAGTTAGACGTGCAGACTAATATATGCGGAATTAGACGTGCAGTCTAACTCAGTGGAGTTAGATGTGCAGTCTAATATGTGCGGAATTAGACATGCAGTCTAACTCATCAGAGTTAGATGTGCAGTCTAATGGATTGTGAAAGTTAGACGTAAGTCTAACTCCTTCAGACAAGTCTGAGGTAGAACCGGAATAAGACATGCAGTCTAACTTAGTGGATTTAGACGTGCAGTCTAATGGTTAGTGAATGATTAGACGTGTAGTCTAATTAGTGAAAGTTAGACGTAAGTCTAACTCCTTTAGACAAGTCTGAGGTAGAACCGGAATTAGATGTGTAGTCTAACTTAGTGGAGTTAGACGTACAGTCTAATGGTTTGTAACAATTAGACGTGTAGTCTAATTGGTGAAAGTTAGACGTGAGTCTAACTCCTTCAGATTAGTCTGAAGTGACTGTAATTAGACGTAAGTCTAATTCCATTAGACCAGGCGGTCTAATGGACTCTGTTATTAGACGGGAATGTTTAATTTGATTAGACTGGTTTTCACAATCCTTCTAACTAAAATATGTCTAATGCTCAGCTTAAGCAGTATGCTTGAAGCTAGCACCTGCCTACCCACGTTCTATAGATATACCCTACTGTTACTCCACTTTCTAGTGAAGATCAGTACAACAGTTATATGCAACCAACCAAAGAATGCCACGTAAGAGAATTTTCCTCATATTACTTGTTTTGCAGGTACATCTCTGATGGAATATTCCGCGCACTACCAGTGGTGTATGGCCACGATCCTTGTGCTTAGAACCTACTGTGTACAATGGAGGCTTTCCAATGGAAGAGTGCCACGTATCATTCTAAAAGATTCGACCGTTAGTCTCTGCCTAGTATTTATCATATCTCAAGGACAATGGACAATTTGTCTTACGAACTGCCAGATTTTACAAAGAGTTAATCTACAATTCTACTTGCCATTCTAGAGAGAGAAATCAAGCCTTTTACTCTGAAGCTGCTTTTTGATTGTACTATGTGTGAATCAAGAGAGAGCTACAATCGAAAACACATTTAGCTGAGTGATATTCTTTATATTGTATATTGAACAGAGTGTGTTTTGTTCAATAGTGAACTAAGTGTGTGTAAACTGTATTTGATTCAAATCATATTATAGTGAATCCTTCCGGTGGTTGGAAGAAGGGGTGACGTAGGTGAGTTTCTCCGAACATCCATAAACAAACTGTTGTGTTCTTCATTTCTGTCATCTTTCATCTTGAGCTTCAAACCCAAGTAAACAATTCCGCCTTGAATCTGTTTCAAGTGTTTAAAAGTTTTTGCGTAGAATAGAAAGTGAATTAAATCCCTAACAAGATTTCTTTCAAACCGTTTTTCATAAGCCTTCATCAATAGCAAACCCCCGTCTCTATCGATAAAGCCAATCCTATCATTCTTCTAGATATTTCCTACAGGAAACAAGTAGTGGGAAGAATATTTGCTTACGTGGCATTGATTAATTTGATGTAATTGGATATTGTACTGATCTGCACGGAATAGTAAAGCATGAGTAGCATACAGTTAGTTGATCGTGGGTAGATGGATGCTAGTTTAAAGTAACTGCTTAAGCATGGTATTAGACGTGCTCCAATTTGACTGACAAGTCTAATGAAGTTAGACGCCCCTGTCTAATAGTAGGATCCATTAGACCACCAGGTCTAATCAAATTAGACAACACGTCTAATAACGAATCCCTTTAGACTAATCTGAAGGGGTTAGACTACACGTCTAACTTTCATCTGTTAGACTGCACGTCTAACTACAAGTCCCTTCAGACTAATTTGAAGGAGTTAGACTGCATGTCTAACTTTCATCTGTGAGACTACACATCAAACTTCGTATCTGTTAGACTGCATGTCTAATTACGTATATGTTAGACTGCACGTCTAACTACGTCTGTTAGATTGCACGTCTAACTACGCCTCTTAGACTACACGCCTAACTACGCATCCATTATACTGCACGTCTAACTACGTATCTGTTAGACTGCACGTCTAACTACGCTTGTTAGACTACACGTCTAACTACGTATTTGTTAGACTGTACGTCTAACTACGCATCTATTAGACTGCACGGCTAACTACGTCTCTGTTAGACTACACGTCTAACTACGCCTATTAGACTGCACGTCTAATTACGCATCTGTTAGACTATATGTCTAACTGCGTATTTGTTAGACTACACGTCTAACTATGCCTGTTAGACTGCACGTCTAACTACGCATCCGTTTGACTGCATGTCTAACTGCGTATCTGTTAGACTGTACGTCTAACTACGCCTATTAGACTGCACATCTAACTACGTATCTGTTAGACTACACGTCTAACTATCCATCTGTTAGACTTCAAGTCTAACTACATCTCTGTTAGACTGTACGTCTAACTACGTATCTGTTAGACTGCACATCTAACTACGCCTATTAGACTGCATGTATAACTACGTATCCATTAGACTACACATTTAACTACGTCTGTTGGATTGCACGTCTAACTACGCATTCGTTAGACTGCACGTCTAACTACATCTCTGTTAGACTGCATGTCTAACTGCGTATATGTTAGACTGCTCGTCTAACTACGTTTGTTAGACTACACGTCTAACTACGTATCAGGTAGACGACACATATAACTATGCATATGTTAGACTTGCACGTCTAAGTGCGTATCTGTTAGACTGAACGTCTAACTACATATCTTTTTAGATTACACGTCTAACTTAATGCGTCTAATAGCCAGTAAGTCTAATGAACCTCATTCAAACTTAGTCTAAATTAACAACTTTTCGATACACCTACACAAAAACAATTAGACGACTTAGTTAAAGTTTTATACAAACTCATCATCAAAATTTCATTTCTCAAAGTGATTTGACCCTTAGTCAAAATAATTTGACCCAACATGTTCTTTTCCTAATCACTCAAACAGAAAGGTTAGGATTATTTGGACAATCTGAAAAGATTTCGAGACCTAGAAAATGTCTATGTAAATCTAGATTAGTAAATGGTTCGATGAAGTCAAAGCATAGGGTGCTTTGTCCCTCATGGATGAACTGTCCATTCAAGGTTGGTGGAATAACTATGCGTCGTTTGGATAACCTTTCCTTGCGAATTTCATAAAATCCTATACGAATGTATCCTAGACTGTGGTGATCCATGTTATAACATGGTTGTGGGAATGATGTTATGCCATTGGCGTTCGGGCCTAAGACCATGCAAGGGAAATATCTCAGTATGCGCATCATTCTATTGGAGGGGAGGTTAAACATACTAAACTCAGGGTGTTTGGATGAGTCTTTACATCTTAAGAGGATTAGACATATCTCAAGCCCGCTTAGTTCAACCTCAGGAGTGTCAATATGGGTGGACCCAATGACTATTGCAGTGTCAGTTTTGTCGTTGACTATGATTACTCGAGGAGATCTAGGTGCCTTTGGAGGTGTGGTTTTGTTAGGGATAGTTGTGCCTACTTTAGGCTATGGAAGCTTACTTGGGCTCATCTTTTGAGGTGATTGCTCCTGCCAAGTAGTGGTTACATGGTATACTTATGTCTTTTCCTTTCTCGGGAAACGGCTTAGAGGTGATATTTGACTGATTTCCCTCTCTCCCTTCTTTCTCGATGGTGTCGTTGAGATTATTGCCAATTTTCAGCAATTTCTTCATATTTTGGAAGGTTTTGACGGCGAATCCAATATAATATCGCACGTTAACGCTTTCCAAGATCATATCGATATGTCGTTGTTTGCTTAGGAGGGAATCGATTTCCTCAGCGACAACTTTCAATTTTTCGATAAACAAGGAGAATTTCTCATCTCATTTTCTCCTTATTTGATGTTCTTCAACCTCTTTTTTGGTCGTTCGAGGTTGAGATGCGTTAAGAAGCATTTTATAAACTCTACGGCTAGTTCCTCTATACGTTGAGAGCAGTGTCATCGAGGTATTAGGAAATTAAGTGGAGAACAATTGGTTCTCCAAGTCGCAATGGTGTTATTGAAAGAGTGTACATTTTTAAAAAGACTGATGGGTCGCTTTTTTCGATGTACTTGGATATGGCTGAAAGCTTGACGCCGAAAGGAATAACTACTCGTTCGACAGCTTTCATATCATCTTTTTGGTCATAGTGTTCTTTAGTACTTTTTCCTTTAGTCATCTTGTTTAGATAGGCTTGCATATGTACCTGCATGGCTTGAACTTGAGCCATCTTTCGTTCATATTCCATTAGGAGTGATTGATTAGTCGCTGAAATTTGTTTTTCTTGTGATCTTAGTGGGTTAATTACCTCCTCATGGTGCGCCCGTGTGGTTAGGTCGATATCCTCTTTGGAGTCTTCATAGAGAGATACTTCCTCTTGAACGTGTTGACTAGTAGGACGGGGTTAATGAGGGTGACCATAACCGGAATAGACTGGTTAGGAAATTGAGAGGAAGAGGCATATTTTGGGATGTAGACGGGATTTGTTGATTAGTTAAAGAAGTTGTGATCAATGCGAGTTGTTCTATTACATGTTGCAAAACTGTCTTCATTTCCCTGAATTTAATCGAAGAAACCATTTCAGGTATTGGGGGTTCTTCGGCAATTTGGTGGCGTATATAACGTCCGGTTTTGGGTCTCTTTTCTAGGGGTCATGTCGACTGTCGTAGTCGTGGACTATTACGAAGAGAAAGATGTAAGGGTTTGCAGTTGTAACAAAGTACAATGCAATGCATAATCTTATTATATGAATCTTAGAGAGTGAATATCTCCTTTATGATTCGTAAAGAAAATATAGAGTTATTATATAAACATACTCATTAAGTTTGTTACAAATAGAGATCTCTTGTTGATATTTTATAGAGAGAGTCTAAAAGAGAAAAAGCACGGGCATTAGGTTTAACCATATCCTATTCTCACACTGGAAACATCCTCCTCTTCAATTTCCTAGATCTGCTCATATTTTTGGAGAACGACATTTAGTACTTCCTTCGCGTTTTTAGGATATTCATTTGAAAGACGTTCCATTTCTCTAGATATCCCACATAGGTCTTGTGATCGATTGACCTGTCTATAGAGAAAGCAACCTCTATGTAACTATAGTTGAATTGCTTGAATAGGCTATGTGTGTAATAACAAGTAACCCACTTCAAGCCTAGAAGTATAATCATGGGTTTATCATCCATCATGAATGTCATTTTCTTGATGGCATACCCTGGGATTATTTTTCTGATTTCATCATTACTCTATAAAAGAGGTCCATGCAAAGATTCATTCATTCTTTAATATTGAAGAGAAGGGGACATGGTGTTTTCAAGACATACTAACGGTAAACGTTTAAGATGGTAGAGCATTCAGGTTTAGAGAATTAAAGGTGAGCTTCTTTTGCTCATAGTAAAAGTTATGAGTTGTTTAAACCCACCAGCGTTTCAGCCAGAATGATACTTGAGGGGTCTTTGTTTCCCCTACGTGTGTGGTATGCTATCTCTAGGATTTTTAAGGAGGGTTTACCATTTACTGCTGTTACGAAAAAATAAGCTAATAAGATCGTCATTGTTATCATGGATGATCCTAAAGTCAAAGGAATTTCTCCATTCCTTACTTCAATGTTGGTCCATGTTTGGAAGTCGATATATGTCTTTGCGAGGATATTATCAGATGTTACTTTAGAGTATCCGTATTCCTCTTGCAAGAGATTTCTTAAGGACATTGATTATACAAATGGTTTCAGATGTATAACATTCGTGTTGTCCATCATTAGGATAGCTCAGAATTCTTGCATGGTTGGGCACATGTGCCTTTCTCCCATGAAGTAGGCCCATTTTACGGGGTTCCACCTTCTTTGCATTTCCATCATGAAAATGGAGTTTATTTCGAAGTTTATGAACCTCATGATGGGAATGAGTCCATAGGATCGATAGTTCCTCTCATTTTCATGGAAAGCATTAATACATGGATCTAGCGTGGTATCCATCAACATGGACATCGTTCGTGATTAGAAATTCAAAACATTTACAAAAATGCATTTGTTTTGAAAAGAAGGAAACATGTTTGAGAAGTTCATTTACATTAACATGCATAAACATAATACATATATAGTAATCACGTAAGGGTTGAAGTGACAAGGTTTTGGTTGTCTAGGCACGATAAACAACCGACTTGATGATAGTAACCAGGTTTTTTGTTCTAAGGGGAATCATAAAAAATTATCATTTGTCGATAGTGGAGGGGTAAAATTGTCACCATAAACTAGGGAATATCAACTCAGTTGGGAATTTCTTCCATCTTCACAATGCATACGTCCTATTAGACGGCTCATAGCCAAAGGGTGGGTCGATCTCATGTATTCTAGTTTTTTCTTTCGCAATATCACTCGTTTTGTAATAAGTTTTCATTCCTCATTTACAATCTTTTCACATATATATAGAAGTATCCATTCCAGTCGTGTACTTCTTTACAACCACGATGAGGATGATGTACCATTTTCATGTAAAGGTATTTAATAGACTAAAACATATGCGTCTCTTAGGTGTTGTACCTTTCAAGACAAGCCTATTAAGTTAAAAATGTGATACAAATGTTTCAAAAGCCAAGTTTATATTTTTGAGTTAAACATTTATTCCTCAACAGAGTCTCTAGAAAGTTAAAACCCCCGGAAAACCCCTTTGGTTCCGTGGAAGCTTAATGTTCGAGAAATTCCAACATCGGTTTAAGTGTTAGGAATCTTCTTTTAAAATAAAATATTATTTTTAAAAGATTTTAAATGATTCCTGACAGCTTTTGAAATTAATTAAAAATAATTAATTTGGGGTTCAATTTAAATAATCCGGGGATTTGCGATAATCAAATTACAAATTAATTTTTTAGAAATCCATTGTTTAATTTAATTAGAAATAATTAATTTAAAATATAACTTCTCTTGTTATGCTAGATATTTCCTCGACATTTCCTCATCTTTCTCGAGATACTGTTCGGCTCTATAGTTATAGCGGACATTGCCTTGAGGAGGTGGCATTTCATCAATGAAGTCCATTGGCTCGTTCTCATCATAAAAGTTTAAGTTTGTTCGAGGAGTGGAATCTAGAGACTCATCTGAGCTGGACGATTCTGTCCCATGCAAGAACTTAAGAGTGGAAGAGCAATACTTCTCCATGAGCCCGCTTAGATAATTAACCACTTCCGCATCCATTTGAGTAGTATTAGTAAACAAATTAAAATTCATTCGGCAACTGGTATAGAAAGGGAAAAGAGCACGATCTCTCGAATAGGCTTCCACAAATTCCCTTCTCTTGAGGGCTTCGGAAACATCTTTAGTTTTAGTCAAGGAAAATATTTTCTTTTCCAAATTCAGCTCATACCATTTTTCATCTTCTTCAACTTCTAGGAGCACATTATTGAAGCTGGTGAAGATCTTTGCGTTGAACCACATGTTAAATAGGTGATTTTGACACTAGCATCAGCTTCAACCTCTTCGACTATCAATTTTATTGAGGCTTGGGCTTTAAGAGTTAAGTCAAGAGGGGAAGCATGCATTAACCCAGCAATTCCTTTCACTGCTCCTACAACTTCGGTAGGTTTCGGATCCTCTACAGGTTCCATGATCATAATCTCTCTGACTTTTCTCATCTGGGCAAAAGAGGAAAAATGTTTTGAGGCAGCACCTGTTGAGGAACCCTCCACAACATTTGTAACGTCTTCCATTTCCACATCAATAGCATCCGAAAGGGCAACACCTCTTGCTGAGTGGAAGGGACAAGAGTAGATTTTGGATCGATGGCTACCGTGACCACCTTATCAACAACAATTAAAGCCTCCTACTGGATAACATGAGTAATATCAAGCTGGACAGCTGCATTATTCTCTGTGTGATCGGCTGGAAGAACATCCGACCGATCAGTAATAACATCGTCGATTATAACAGTTGGAATATCGGCTATAACTTTTTGAACCTTTAAAACCTTTGGCTCAAACGGAGTAGCCATAGGCGTTGTAGCCTGAGCTTATGCTAACTCTACTAAAAGGACCCTCTAGCGACAGAGATGATGCAGCAAACAACGGTGGAGTATAGATATTACCTCAAACCGAGCCTACTTTCGGGATTAGTTGATTTCGCCCGCTTCTCTAGTTTTGTCTTTACCGGTTGAGCTCGCAGCTGATTCAACTCCAAAAGATTTGAGAATTTTTGCAGATGTAGAATTGCTAGAAGAATTAATGCGTTTAGAATCACCTGCAGATTTACCACCGGCCGATTATTGTCCAGAGGCCTCAGAGTTGGACTCCTTGCCTTTCTTAGTCCTGGTGATATACCTTACAACCGTGATAGAAGAGATGACTTTATTGGGATTAATAGGGGTACCTGAACTGATGGGCACTCCCATATGCTTTAATACCCGACCAATCTGGACTGAAAAGCCTAGACTTTGTTTGGTGTATGGAGACACAATTTCACAAAGAATGTTGAACAAGACAGCTCCCCCCGTTCACGGTTACTTACCTTGTTATGGAAACCATCATTTCGAACTTAAATTAAGTTATGGAGTCATAGTCTTCTCCCCTCCATTGGAGTGATTTAGAAGTAATGTCGCATAAAATGCGATATTCACACTTTAGATGTTTTTTCTTCCCGCTACTGCTGACGGGATGTCAAGATCGGAAAAGAATGTTTGCATTTCGAGTAGAATATTAGAAGGGATCTCCTTAGAGAAATGTAGACTCTTCGTAGGAAGCCCTAAAATATCAGCGAACGCATCTTCTTTAATAATAATATATTTTTCATTCACCTTAACCGGGATGGATTCTCCAATGATTATTGCTGAGTCAAAGAAAGCCCGCACTTCCTCGTCATAGCTAATAAATGGACCTCCGAGTAACTTCCTAAGGCCGGAAGCCTCAAGAGATCGAAAAACTGCCTCCATCTTCGATATCCCAGCATTGTAGATGGATTCAAAATCTACCTTTGGAGTTATCATCAAATGTGATTCTTGATTCATATTCGTTAACTACGTTTGTTAGAAGCTTGTTATTTCTGGTCATATGCCTTGGGAATTCACTGTTCAAGTACCATTCTCTAACCTGTGAATAAAAGTATTTACAACCTTTGGTACCCACATTTAATTGGATCCATGGTTAACCAGTCCTTTGGGAATCCATATTTGTGTTACTTTGATGGATCTCCCAGTGTTTGTCTTATTAATTTTAATTGAATTTGGCTTGACATCTCTTTGTCTGCCTTTAGATGAGTCAAGGTTTTGACGATGAGTATTGATTAGACCTTCTCGACCGCTTCTCATGTTTACGTCTAGCCGACCGACTGACTTTCCTTCTCTCAGGATTAAGCCACTGTGACTTGTCAGTTGACTCCACATAATTTAATTCCTTTTTAGTTATTGACTCATTTCCATCGTGATTCGCTTGAGTTTCAGTTGACGTATCATTGACAAAACTTATAGAGGGAAGTTTGCCTTTCGTGGGTTTCAACTTTTTGCATGACTTGTCTGGGTTGATGTTGTCATAGGCTAGACCAAATTGTATTTGAATGGCCTTAGTTGAATCGTCATCTGATTGACCACATCCACCGACTTCGTTCATGCAACAATCACATAGTTGGCTCTTTCGTTTTCTTTGGTCAACAATTGAATTGTCTCCTTGAGCTTCTCAATCTCAGAGGATAGTTCATTTGTTTACCATTAATGTTGTTTGGTTGAGTTGAAATGAGGATAGACAATTTCTTGTACTCAATGACCATGTCATTAAGTGCAGTAATCAGGTCCTATTGAGTGAACTATTTAGAGGCAAAGTCAAATACTTCTTCGTTGTTAGCGTTAAAGAACTTGATTTCTTCAACATCACTATCACTTGAGTAACTAGAATCCGATTCACTTTAGTCCGATTTATAATAAAATATTATTTTAACCTAATGAAAATAAATAAACTTGAAAAAATATACATAAATTATAAAAACACTAAAATAATCTTAACAAATAAATCCTAAAAACAACTAAAACCCAAATAATCATAATCGAACTATGTCTAATCAAAAATATTAATTAACATATATATGACTAACGCCACTTTCTTTATATTTCTCTCAAACAATGCGGTAAACATATCTTAATTTCATGCCGATAAAAAATATTTTGGATCGACTAATGTGGGATTAAACCCCTACATCCCTAAGCTCAATTTGTCTATGTATGTAGGGATATTGACGAATGATATTCTTATAAAAGTATTGTACATTATGGTTAATCGCTGCACAATGTGTTAAGAAAATGTGTAGAATGAATCTCATATATTTTTTTATTGCTAAAGAGTGACTGCGATTTGATACCTAATTTGAAACATGAATGACATTTAGGATTCTTGAGTGAATTGTCGTTTGTTGAGATGTTGGGATAGGAATCTCGAGCTCGTTGGATTGAGGCGATGTGTCCCTATCCCAATTATTTTATGGTGGAATATTTGACTCTAAAGGAACCATACGATGTCCATTGTGTGTGGTTGACCGATATATTTTCTCAGAACGTTATAATTACAAAGATATGAGAGATCTTTTCAGAAAAACCGGTAGATACGGTCGGTGAACTCATTTATATTGTGAGGATTTCTAAGATGGTTAACTATAAATTTTATATTACAATTAATCTCCAAATAGTTAATCTCGTTGTCTTTAGGGTGTTTTTAATGATAAGATAAACACTGGTGTTTTTATATTATTTTTATCGTTATGTTTAAACTACTCTCATTAATATTATAAAATATTGACATTTAAAAAAAATACAATATAATAATTTAACCAATTAAAAACTCAAATAATTATATTGTAATTTTTTTGGAATCTCAAATAACTCATTATAGGACAAGCTAATACTGAAAAATAAATGGTTTAGCTTCCTTCACTGCCTCCATATCCTTTAATAGGATCGGCGTAATCAATAGAGACGGGGTCTGGCTATTAATGACGACTTCGAATAAAAACTATTTGATAGAAATCATGTTAAGGATTTAAATCATTTTCTATTCTACACAACCTCTTGCGAACTCTTGAACGATTCAAGTGCGGAAATGTTTGCTTGAGATTGAATCTAAGAACCAATAATGTAAAGATGAAAGAAAGAAACAACACAACTGTTTGTTTATGGATATTCTAAGCTCTCCTACGTCACCCCTTCTTCCAAATACCGGAAGGATTCACTAAATTTTTAACGAATCAAATACAGTCGCACTACTATCTCACTGTTGAACAGAACACACTATGTTCAACTTACAATTTGAAGAATATCACTCAACTAATACAGTGCTTTGATTCTAACTCTCTCTTGATTAACACACAGTAAAAGCAAAAAAGCAGCTAACAGTTAAGATGAAATAATCTAAGTATCGATAGATAGATTGATTTCTCTCTGTAATTCCGGCAGTTCTTCCGTTGTCCTTGAGGATCTTTAAATAGGAGCAGGTATCATTGGTCGAATCTTCATAATGACATGTGGAGAGCTTCCATTGGAACGCCTCCATAGTACACAACAGAATTTGAGCACTAAGATCGTGGCCGTACCAATCTTGTAGTGCGCCAAATATTCTTCATATATATTACTGCAAAAATAAGTAGTGGGAAGAATATTTGCTTACATGGCATTAATCAATTGGTTGTAATTGGTTGTCGTACTGATCTTCACAAGAATGTGGAGCAGGAGTAACGTACAGCTAGTTGATCATGGGTAGACGAGTTCTAGCTTCAAGCAACTACTTAAGCCTAGCATTACACGAATTTCAATTAGAAGACCTCGTCTAATGAAATTAGACGCCCCCGTCTAATAGTATCATCCATTAGACCACCTGGTCTAAAGGGATTAGATTTCACGTCTAATTACAATTCACTTCAGACTAATCTGAAGGGGTTAGACTGCACGTCTAACTTTCGTAATTAGACTGCACATCTAACTATACATCAGTTAGACTACACGTCTAACTTTAATTAGTTAGACTTCACTTCTAACTATACATCCCTTCAGACTAATTTGAAGGAGTTAGACTGCACGTCTAACTCTCACCAGTTAGACTGCACGTTTAACACCGCTTAGTTAGACTACACGTCTAACCTCGCTAGTTAGACTACACGTCTAACTTCGCTAGTTAGACTGCACGTCTAACTCTCACCAGTTAGACTGCACGTGTAACACTGCTTAGTTAGACTGCACGTCTAACTATACATCCCTTCAGACTAATCTGAAGGAGTTAGACTGCACGTCTAACTCTCACCAGTTATACTGCACGTTTAACACCGCTAAGTTAGACTACACGTCTAACCTCGCTAGTTAGACTACACGTCTAACTTCTCTAGTTAGACTGCACGTCTAACTCTCACCAGTTAGACTGCATGTCTAACACCGCTTAGTTAGACTAAACGTCTAACTTTGCTAGTTAGACTGCACGTCTCACTTTCATTAGTTAGACTGTACGTCTAACACCGCTTAATTAGACTACACGTCTAACTTTCACTAGTTAGATTGCATGTCTAACACCGCTTAGTTAGACTATACGTCTAAGTTCGCTAGTTAGAAAGCATGTTTAACCCTGTGCATCTAATGCCAAGTCGGTCTAATGAATCTCATTAATATTATAAAATATTATTATTTAAAAAAAATACAATATAATAATTTAAGCAATTAAAAACTCAAATAATTATATTTTTATTTTTTTGGAATCTCAAATAACTCATTATAGGACAAGCTAATGTTGAAAAATAAATGGTTTAGCTTCCATCACCGCCTCCATATCCTCAAATTCAAATCTAGAATAATAATGAACGAGAGCTGTATCATATTAATAAGTTCAACTATATTAAGTGACTGAAGTGTTTGAGTTGGATCCCTACTAAAAAAAATTGAAATTAGATTAAGACTTAGATTCCTAAAATTGAAAAAAAAAACTTATCCTTTTTCTTTTT
This sequence comes from Impatiens glandulifera, assembly GCF_907164915.1. NCBI lineage: Eukaryota > Viridiplantae > Streptophyta > Magnoliopsida > Ericales > Balsaminaceae > Impatiens > Impatiens glandulifera. The sequence continues at coordinate 15,644,882 of NC_061866.1, read as the reverse complement.
TACAACTTTTGAGATCTATTAAGATTGCACCTTATTATACTTTTTATGGTTCCTCCCTATTAATGACCTGAACACCTCAAAATACTATAAATTAAAGAGGTCATGTTACATCTCTCAAGATAGAAGTAAACAAGTAGTTATTAATAACAAACAAATTAAGTATGGAAAAAGAGTTGTCCTTGTTGTTGGGTGTCTTCTTGATTCTCCAACTATGTTTTGCTTGTAGCTATTTTCAATCTCCAATCTCTTTCTGGTTCTTTTTTGTATTTTTTGACATGTTAAGATTAATTATAGTTTGAAATTTCTTTGTAGGGGAACATGATTATGATTATCCTTTCAAATGGGTAAAAAACAAAAATTTCAAAAGGATGTGTGTTTCCAGTACTCAAAACCGATGCATTGAATCTTGTAGGATTAATGTTAGAGCAATCGATGGAAAATGTCGATATCTTGCATGCTACTGCAAATTTTCTTTCATGCCACCGCCAAGTCGTTAACGAAAACATACCCCAAACTGTTGGTGACAGAGGAAACTAAATATATAATAAGAGAGAATGTTAGCCTCTATATTATTGGGATAATAAATTTGAATAAAGTTAAGATGAATATGAATAAAGTATTGTATTATTTCATAATCTATATTATATATAATAAACTTATGTCATTACATGAATATTCACAAGTTTAACTAAAGAGAAAGTGTAACAACTTATATCTTATAAGAATCATTATTTTTGAGAACTTTTGGAAGGAACCACTAATTAATGATCCCATCAATTTGTAAGAACAAGTTCTACTTCCTCCATCCCTCAACCATTCATAAAGTTTAATAAGCTTTTATAGTTAATACAACTATTGCTTCTAAAAAACAATGAAATATAATGGAGAAAGATAGATTCATTACTGTTCAATTTTCCATTTATCTTCGGACCTAGGTCAAACCGCGATCCCCTAAAATATAAGCTCCAGCATCTGTCTGTTCTAGTCCTAGACAAATCTAATAAATAGTTTGCACGCCTTTTCATAAGAAAGATCCGAGAAGAATATGTTTTTCTCATCTTTTATCCAAGTTGCAATTTCATATTTTCTCAAGAAGTAGTCATGGGGGATATTTCCTTAAACTACTATTCATGATAAATAAAATATATAGAGCGTTCAACACCAAAAAAAAAACAAAACGAATAATTTACAACATATAATTTTGTGTGTGTTTATGTTATTTCTAACATCATCAACAACATATTGTTGTTTAATTGATATGATTATAGAAAAACTTATGTTATTGAATATAAATTAATAAAATAACAATTGATTAGAACAAAATAATTTTAAAACAATTACAATATTTATTTTGTTTTATTGAAGAAGGATTTTTTATATAAGTTTTTACTGAATTCCAAGTGAATTCATACATATCATTATTATGTTGGACATGTAAAAAATAAAATATTTGAGTCAAACTCCAAGAAAATGAAAAAAAATGTAACTGGAACTATGGTTTATAAAATTAATCACATTAGACACTAGGTAAATAATAATAATACTTATTTTTTAAAGATTGGAATATGCTCCCTTAATTTTAATTATTTTAAATAATAATAATTTATTAAAAAAATATTATTTTAACCTAATAAAAATAAACAAAGTTGAAAAAAAAATACACATAAATTATAAAAACACTAAAATAATATTAACCAATAAATCCTAAAAACAACTAAAACCCAAATAATCATAATCGAACTATGTCTAATCAAAAATATTAATTAACATATATATGACTAACACCTCTTTCTTTATATTTCTCTCAAACAATGCGGTAAACATCTTAATTTCATACCGATAGAAAATATTATGGATCGACTAAGGTGGGATTAAACCCCTACATCCCTAAGCTTAATTTGTCTATGCATGTAGGGATATTGACGAATGATATATTTATAAAAGTATTGTACATTATGGTTAATCGCTGCATAATGTGTTAAGAAAAAGTTCATAATGAATCTCATTTATTTTTGTATTGCTAAAGAGTGACTGCGATTTGATACCTAATTTGAAACATGAATGATATTTAGGATTCTTGAGTGAATTGTCGTTTGTTGAGATGTTGGGATAGAAATCTCGAGCTCGTTGGATTGAGGCGATATGTCCCTATCCCAATTATTTTATGGTGGAATATTTGACTCTAAAGGAACCATACGATGTCCATTGTCTGTGGTTGACCGGTATATTTTCTCAGAACTTTATTAGTACAAATATATGAGACATCTTTTCTGAAAAAACGGTAGAGGCGGTCGTTGAACTCATTTATATTGTGAGGATTTCTAAGCTCGTTAACTATAAATTTTATATTACAATTAATCTCCAAATAGTTAATCTCGTTGTCTTTTGGGTGTTTTTAATGATAAGATAAACATTGGTATTTTAATATTGTTTTTATGGTTATGTTTAAACTACTCTCATTAATATTATAAAATTTTGACATTTAAAAAAATACAATATAATAATTTAACCAATTAAAAACTCATATAATTATATTGTTATTTTTTTGGAATCTCAAATAACTCATTATAGGACAAGCTAATATTGAAAAATAAATGGTTTAGCTTCCATCACCGCCTCCATATCCTCTAATAGGATCGGTTTAATCGATATAGACAGGGGGTCTGGCTATTGATGACAACTTCGGAAAAAAACGATTTGATAGAAATCATGTTAAGGATTTAAATCACTTTCTATTCTACACAACCTCTTGCAAACTCTTGAATGATTCAAGTGTGGAAATGTTTGCTTGAGATTGAATCTAAGAACCAATAATGTAAAGATGACAGAAAGAAACAACACAACTGTTTGTTTATGGATGTTCGAATCTAACTCTCCTACGTCACCCCTTCTTCCAAACACCGGAAGGATTCACTAAATTTTTAACGAATCAAATACAGTCGCACTACTATCTCACTGTTGAACAGAACACACTATGTTCAACTTACAATATGAAGAATATCACTCAACTAATACAGTGCTTTGATTCTAACTCTCTCTTGATTAACACACAGTAAAAGCAAAAAAGCAGCTAACAGTTAAGATGAAATAATCTGAGTATCGATAGATAGATTGATTTCTCTCTGTAATTCCGGCAGTTCTTCTGTTGTCCTTGAGGATCTTTAAATAGGAACAGGTATCAATGGTCGAATCTTCATAATGACATATGGAGAGCTTCCATTGGAACGCCTCCATAGTACACAACAAAGTTTGAACACTAAGATCGTGGCCGTACCAATCTTGTAGTGCGCCAAATATTCTTCATAGATATTCCTACAAAAATAAGTAGTGGGAAGAATATTTGCTTACATGACATTAATCAATTGGTTGTAACTGGTTGTCGTACTGATCTTCACAGGAAAGTGGAGTAGGAGTAAAGTACAGCTAGTTGATCATGGGTAGACGAGTTCTAGCTTCAAGCAACTACTTAAGCCTAGCATTACACGAATTTCAATTAGAAGACCTCGTCTAATGAAATTAGACGCCCCCGTCTAATAGTATCATCCATTAGACCACCTGGTCTAAAGGGATTAGACTTCACGTCTAATTACAATTCACATCCACCGACTTCGTTCATGCAACAATCACATAGTTGGCTCTTTCGTTTTCTTTGGTCAACAATTGAATTGTCTCCTTGAGCTTCTCAATCTCAGAGGATAGTTCATTTGTTTACCATTAATGTTGTTTGGTTGAGTTGAAATGAGGATAGACAATTTCTTGTACTCAATGACCATGTCATTAAGTGCAGTAATCAGGTCCTATTGAGTGAACTATTTAGAGGCAAAGTCAAATACTTCTTCGTTGTTAGCGTTAAAGAACTTGATTTCTTCAACATCACTATCACTTGAGGAACTAGAATCCGATTCACTTTAGTCCGATTTATAATAAAATATTATTTTAACCTAATGAAAATAAATAAACTTGAAAAAATATACATAAATTATAAAAACACTAAAATAATCTTGACAAATAAATCCTAAAAACAACTAAAACCCAAATAATCATAATCGAACTATGTCTAATCAAAAATATTAATTAACATATATGACTAACGCCACTTTCTTTATATTTCTCTCAAACAATGCGGTAAACATATCTTAATTTCATGCCGATAAAAAATATTTTGGATCGACTAATGTGGGATTAAACCCCTACATCCCTAAGCTCAATTTGTCTATGTATGTAGGGATATTGACGAATGATATTCTTATAAAAGTATTGTACATTATGGTTAATCGCTGCACAATGTGTTAAGAAAATGTGTAGAATGAATCTCATATATTTTTTTATTGCTAAAGAGTGACTGCGATTTGATACCTAATTTGAAACATGAATGACATTTAGGATTCTTGAGTGAATTGTCGTTTGTTGAGATGTTGGGATAGGAATCTCGAGCTCGTTGGATTGAGGCGATGTGTCCCTATCCCAATTATTTTATGGTGGAATATTTGACTCTAAAGGAACCATACGATGTCCATTGTGTGTGGTTGACCGATATATTTTCTCAGAACGTTATAATTACAAAGATATGAGAGATCTTTTCAGAAAAACCGGTAGATACGGTCGGTGAACTCATTTATATTGTGAGGATTTCTAAGCTCGTTAACTATAAATTTTATATTACAATTAATCTCCAAATAGTTAATCTCGTTGTCTTTAGGGTGTTTTTAATGATAAGATAAACACTGGTGTTTTTATATTATTTTTATCGTTATGTTTAAACTACTCTCATTAATATTATAAAATATTGACATTTAAAAAAAATACAATATAATAATTTAACCAATTAAAAACTCAAATAATTATATTGTAATTTTTTTGGAATCTCAAATAACTCATTATAGGACAAGCTAATACTGAAAAATAAATGGTTTAGCTTCCTTCACTGCCTCCATATCCTTTAATAGGATCGGCGTAATCAATAGAGACGGGGTCTGGCTATTAATGACGACTTCGGATAAAAACTATTTGATAGAAATCATGTTAAGGATTTAAATCATTTTCTATTCTACACAACCTCTTGCGAACTCTTGAACGATTCAAGTGCGGAAATGTTTGCTTGAGATTGAATCTAAGAACCAATAATGTAAAGATGAAAGAAAGAAACAACACAACTGTTTGTTTATGGATATTCGAAGCTCTCCTACGTCACCCCTTCTTCCAAATACCGGAAGGATTCACTAAATTTTTAACGAATCAAATACAGTCGCACTACTATCTCACTGTTGAACAGAACACACTATGTTCAACTTACAATTTGAAGAATATCACTCAACTAATACAGTGCCTTGATTCTAACTCTCTCTTGATTAACACACAGTAAAAGCAAAAAAGCAGTTAACAGTTAAGATGAAATAATCTAAGTATCGATAGATAGATTGATTTCTCTCTGTAATTCCGGCAGTTCTTCCGTTGTCCTTGAGGATCTTTAAATAGGAGCAGGTATCATTGGTCGAATCTTCATAATGACATGTGGAGAGCTTCCATTGGAACGCCTCCATAGTACACAACAGAATTTGAGCACTAAGATCGTGGCCGTACCAATCTTGTAGTGCGCCAAATATTCTTCATAGATATTACTGCAAAAATAAGTAGTGGGAAGAATATTTGCTTACATGGCATTAATCAATTGGTTGTAATTGGTTGTCGTACTGATCTTCACAAGAATGTGGAGCAGGAGTAACGTACAGCTAGTTGATCATGGGTAGACGAGTTCTAGCTTCAAGCAACTACTTAAGCCTAGCATTACACGAATTTCAATTAGAAGACCTCGTCTAATGAAATTAGACGCCCCCGTCTAATAGTATCATCCATTAGACCACCTGGTCTAAAGGGATTAGACTTCACGTCTAATTACAATTCACTTCAGACTAATCTGAAGGAGTTAGACTACACGTCTAACTTTCGTAACTAGACTGCACATCTAACTATACATCAGTTAGACTGCACGTCTAACTTTCATTAGTTAGACTTCACTTCTAACTATACATCCCTTCAGACTAATCTGAAGGAGTTAGACTGCATGTCTAACTCTCACCAGTTAGACTGCACGTTTAACACCGCTTAGTTAGACTACACGTCTAACCTCGCTAGTTAGACTACACGTCTAACTTCGCTAGTTAGACTGCACGTCTAACTCTCACCAGTTAGACTACACGTGTAACACTGCTTAGTTAGACTGCACATCTAACTATACATCTCTTCAGACTAATCTGAAGGAGTTAGACTGCACGTCTAACTCTCACCAGTTAGACTGCACGTTTAACACCGCTAAGTTAGACTACACGTCTAACCTCGCTAGTTAAACTACACGTCTAACTTCTTTAGTTAGACTGCACGTCTAACTCTCACCAGTTAGACTGCATGTCTAACACCGCTTAGTTAGACTACACGTCTAATCTCGCTAGTTAGACTGCACGTCTAACTTTCATTAGTTAGACTGTATGTCTAACACCGCTTAGTTAGACTACACGTCTAACTTTCACTAGTTAGATTGCATGTCTAACACCGCTTAGTTAGACTACATGTCTAAGTTCGCTAGTTAGAAAGCATGTTTAACCCTGTGCAACTAATGTCAAGTCGGTCTAATGAATTCCATTAATATTATAAAATATTAACATTTAAAAATTACAATATAATAATTTAAGCAATTAAAAACTCAAATAATTATATTTTTATTTTTTTGAATCTCAAATAACTCATTATAGGACAACCTAATGTTGAAAAATAAATGGTTTAGCTTCCATATCCTCTTTTGTAAAATTAACTTAGAGATGTATCTTTCAAATTCAAATCTAGAATAATAATGAACGAGAGCTGTATTATATTAATAAGTTCAACTATATTAAGTGACTGAAGTGTTTGAGTTGGATCCCTACTAAAAAAAATTGAAATTAGATTAAGACTTAGATTCCTAAAATTGAAAAAGAAAAAAAAAACATAGCCTTCTTCTTTTTTACAACTTTTGAGATGTATTAAGATTGCACCTTATTATACTTCATTTATGGTTCCTCCCTATTAATGACCTGAAAACCTCAAAATACTATAAATTAAAGAGGTCATGTTACATCTCTCAAGATAGAAGTAAACAAGTAGTTATTAATAACAAACATATTAAGTATGGGAAAAGAGTTGTCTTTATTGTTGGGTGTCTTCTTGATTCTCCAACTATGTTTTGCTTGTAGCTATTTTCAATCTCCAATCTCTTTCTGGTTCTTTTTTGTATTTTTTGACATGTTAAGATTAATTATAGTTTGAAATTTCTTTGTAGGGGAACATGATTATGATTATCCTTTCAAATGGGTAAAAAACAAAAATTTCAAAAGGATGTGTGTTTCCAGTACTCAAAACCGATGCATTGAATCTTGTAGGATTAATGTTAGAGCAATCGATGGAAAATGTCGATATCTTGCATGCTACTGCAAATTTTCTTTCATGCCACCGCCAAGTCGTTAACGAAAACATACCCCAAACTGTTGGTGACAGAGGAAACTAAATATATAATAAGAGAGAATGTTAGCCTCTATGTTATTGGGATAATAAATTTAAATAAAGTTAAGATGAATATGAATAAAGTATTGTATTATTTCATAATCTATATTATATATTATAAACTTATGTCATTACATGAATATTCACAAGTTTAACTAAAGAGAAAGTGTAACAACTTATATCTTATAAGAATCATTGTTTTTGAGAACTTTAGGAAGGAACCACTAATTAATGATCCCATCAATTTGTAAGAACAAGTTCTACTTCCTCCATCCCTCAACCATTCATAAAGTTTAATAAGCTTTTATAGTTAATACAACTATTGCTTCTAAAAAACAATGAAATATAATGGAGAAAGATAGATTCATTACTGTTCAATTTTCCATTTATCTTCGGACCTAGGTCAAACCGCGATCCCCTAAAATATAAGCTCCAGCATCTGTCTGTTCTAGTCCTAGACAAATCTAAAAAATAGTTTGCACTCCTTTTCATAGGAAAGATCCGAGAAGAATACGTTTTTCTCATCTTTTATCCAAGTTGCAATTTCGTATTTTCTCAAGAAGTAGTCATGGGGGATATTTCCTTAAAATACTATTCCTGATAAATAAAATATATAGAGCGTTCAACACTAAAAAAAAAACAAAACGAATAATTCACAACATATAATTTTGTGTGTTTATGTTCTTTCTAACATCATCAACAACATATTGTTGTTTAATTGATATGATTATAGAAAAACTTATGTTATTGAATATAAATTAATAAAATAACAATTGATTAGAACAAAATAATTTTAAAAAAATTACAATATTTATTTTGTTTTATTGAAGAAGGATTTTTTATATAAGTTTTTATTGAATTCCAAGTGAATTCATACATATCATTATTATGTTGGACTTGAAAAAAATAAAATATTTGAGTCAAACTCCAAGAAAATGAAAAAGAAAATGTAACTGGAACTATGATTTGTAAAATTAATCACATTAGACACTAGGTAAATAATAATAATACTAATAATAATAATTTATTAAAAAAATATTATTTTAACCTAATAAAAATAAACAAAGTTGAAAAAAAAAATACACATAAATTTTAAAAACACTAAAATAATATTAACCAATAAATCCTAAAAACAACTAAAACCCAAATAATCATAATCGAACTATGTCTAATCAAAAATATTAATTAACATATATATGACTAACACCTCTTTCTCTATATTTCTCTCAAACAATGCGGTAAACATCTTAATTTCATACCGATAGAAAATATTATGGATCGACTAAGGTGGGATTAAACCCCTACATCCCTAAGCTCAATTTGTCTATGCATGTAGGGATATTGACGAATGATATATTTATAAAAGTATTGTACATTATGGTTAATCGCTGTATAATGTGTTAAGAAAAAGTGGAGAATGAATCTCATTTATTTTTGAATTGATAAAGAGTGACTGTGATTTGATACCTAATTTGAAACATGAATGACATTTAGAATTCTTGAGTGAATTGTCGTTTGTTGAGTTGTTGGGATAGAAATCTCGAGCTCGTTGGATTGAGGCGATATGTCCCTATCCCAATTATTTTATGGTGGAATATTTGACTCTAAAAGAACCATACGATGTCCATTGTCCGTGGTTGACCGGTATATTTTCTCAGAACGTTATTATTACAAATATATGAGAGATCTTTTCTGAAAAACGGGTAGAGGCGGTCGTTGAACTCATTTATATTGTGAGGATTTCTAAGCTCGTTAACTATAAATTTTATATTACAATTAATCTCCAAATAGTTAATCTCGTTGTCTTTAGAGTATTTTTAATGATAAGATAAACACTGGTATTTTAATATTGTTTTTATCGTTATGTTTAAACTACTCTCATTAATATTATAAAATATTGACATTTAAAAAAAATACAATATAATAATTTAACCAATTAAAAACTCATATAATTATATTGTTATTTTTTTGGAATCTCAAATAACTCATTATAGGACAAGCTAATATTGAAAAATAAATGGTTTAGCTTCCATCACCGCCTCCATATCCTCTAATAGGATCGGTTTAATCGATATAGACAGGGGGTCTGGCTATTGATTACAACTTCGGAAAAAAAAACAATTTGATAGAAATCATGTTAAGGATTTAAATCACTTTCTATTTTGCACAACCTCTTTCAAACTCTTGAATGATTCAAGTGCGGAAATGTTTGCTTGAGATTGAAGCTAACAACCAATAATGTAAAGATGACAGAAAGAAACAACACAACCGTTTGTTTATGGATGTTCGGAGCTAACTCTCCTACGTCACCCCTTCTTCTAACCACCGGAAGGATTCACTAAACTTTTAACGAATCAAATACAATCGCACTACTAGCTCACTGTTGAACAGAACACACTATGTTCAACTTACAATATGAAGAATATCACTCAACTAATATAGTGCTTTGATTCTAACTCTTTCTTGATTAACACATAGTAAAAGAATGAAAGCAACTAATAGTTAAGATGGAATAATCTGAGTATCGATAGATAGATTGATTTCTCTCTATCATTCCGGTAGTTCTTCCGTTGTCCTTGAGGATCTTTAAATATGAGCAGGTACCAACGGTCTAATCTTCATAATGACATGTGGCGAGCTTCCATTGGAAAGCCTCCATAGTACACAGCAGACTTTGAGAACTAAGATCGTGGTCGTACCAATCTGGTAGTGCACCAAATATTCTTCATACATATTCATGCAAAAACAAATAGTGGGAAACATATTTGCTTGCGTGACATTAATCAATTGGTTGCAATTGACTGTCGTATTTATTTTCACAGGAAAGTGGAGCAGGAGTAGCGTACAACTAGTTTATCATGGGTAGACGGGTGCTAGCTTCAAGTAACTGTTTAAGCCTAGCATTACACGTATTTCAATTAGACGACCTCGTCTAATGAAATTAGACGCCCCCGTCTAATAGTATCATCCATTAGACCACCTGGTCTAAAGTGATTAGACTTCACGTCTAATTACAATTCACTTCAGAATAATCTAAAGGAGTTAGACTGCACGTCTAACTTTAGTTAGTTAGACTGCACGTCTAACTATACATAAGTTAGACTGCATGTCTAACTTTCATTAGTTAGACTACACATCTAACTATACATTCCTTCAGACTAATCTGAAGGAGTTAGACTGCACGTCCAACTCTCGCTAGTTAGACTGCACGTCTAACTCACACCAGTTAGACTGCACGTCTAACACCGCTTAGTTAGACTACAAATCTAACCTCGCTAGTTAGTCTGCACTTCTAACTTTTATTAGTTAGACTGTACGTCTAACACCGCTTAGTTAGACTACACGTCTAACTTTCACTAGTTAGATTGCACGTCTAACATCGTTTAGTTAGACTACATGTCTAACTTCGCTACTTAGACTGCATGTCTAACACCGCTTAGTTAGACTACACGTCTAACTTTGCTAGTTAGACTGCACGTTTAAAACCGCTTAGTTAGACTACACGTCTAACTTCACTAGTTAGACTGCACGTCTAACTCTCACCAGCTAGACAGCACGTCTAACCTCGCTAGTTAGACTTCACGTCTAACTTTCATTAGTTAGACTGTATGTCTAACACCGCTTAGTTAGACTACACGTTTAACTTTTACTAGTTAGATTGCACGTCTAACACCGCTTAGTTAGACTACACGTCTAACTTTGCTAGTTAGACTTCATGTCTAACCTTGTGCATCTAATGCCAAATCGGTCTAATGAATCTCATTAATATTATAAAAAATTGACATTTAAAAAAAATACAATATAATAATTTAACCAATTAAAAACTCAAATAATTATATTTTTATTTTTTTGGAATCTCAAAGAACTCATTATGGGACAAGCTAATATTGAAAAATAAATGGTTTAGCATCCATCACCGCCTCCATATCCTCCTTTGTAAAATTAACTTAGAGATTTATCTTTCAAATTCAAATCTAGAATAAGAATGAACGAGAGTTGTATCATATTAATGAGTTAAACCATATTAAGAGACTGAAGTGTTTGAGTTGGATCCCTACTAAAAAAAATTGAAATTAGATTAAAACTTAGATTCCTAAAATTTTAAAAGAAAAAAAACTTAGGCTTCTTTTTTACAACTTTTGAAATCTATTAAGATTGCACCTTTTTATACTTCATTTATGGTTCCTCCCTATTAATGACCTGAACACCTCAAAATACTATAAATTAAAGAGGTCATATTTCATCACTATAGATAAAAGTAAACAAGTAGTTATTAATAACAAACAAATTAAGTATGGAAAAAGAGTTGTCCTTGTTGTTGGGTGTCTTCTTGCTTCTCCAACTATGTTTTTCTTGTAGCTATTTTCAATCTCCAATCTCTTTCTGGTTCTTTTTTGTATTTTTTGACATGTTAAGATTAATTATAGTTTGAAATTTCTTTGTAGGGGAACATGATTATGATTATCCTTTCAAATGGGTAAAATACAAAATTTTCAAAAGGATGTGTGTTTCTAGTACTCAAAACCGATGCATTAAATCTTGTAGGATTAATGATAGAGAAATTGATGGAAAATGTCGATATCTTGCATGCTACTGCAAATTTTCTTTCATGCCACCGCCAAGTCGTTAACGAAAATATACCCCAAACTGTTGGTGACAGAGAAAACTAAATATATAATATGAGAGAATGCTAGCATCTATGTTATTGGGATAATAAATTTGAATAAAGTTAAGATGAATATGAATAAAGTATTGTATTATTTCATAATCTATATTATATATTATAAACTTATGTCATTACATGAATATTCACAAGTTTAACTAAAGAGAAAGTGTAACTCTGGACTCGCAGCTAGAGACAGGGGAGACATTGGAACAGCAACAAGTTCGATGGGACCTTGCTTAACTCTGGACACGATTATTCTAGAGTTCTTCTTCGAAGAACTTTTCAGACTAGTGGAACTAGCCTCTGATTCATTGACGGTTCTCGTTTTTTTAGCTCCTATCGGCAAGATAAAGTCGTCGGTTGTTTGGGATGAGTAACAGACCTTCCACCTATCTATTGACTTGATGCTCTAGATAATGATTCCTTGTTGTTCTTCATTCGGACAAGGGTGTTGGCAATAGTGAAGACATTATACACCCAAGTAGAATTGATTGGCTCAGAATCCCCCATGGGAACTCCAAAGTGTTCCAGTAGACGGCTAACTTCAGCGACAAAGCTCACACTTTCTTTGTTCTTGGGGTCAATCGTCGCGCACAGGTTCAAGTACAATGTTGAGGCTTAGTTGACCTGAATCCCTTTTGAGATGGATGTCATGTAGTCAAAACGGTCTTGACTATAGAGATGAAAAGAGCTCGCCTTTCCTTGAAGAGCTTTAAAAACCACATCATTCAACAAAATAAAATGGGGTTTAAGAGCCTTCTTACTCCCGTTTAATCGGATTTCTAAACCATCAGCTAAGAAAACCGTTTTCATTTCTGTCATGACTTTAGATGGAAGAGACAGGTTGATTGTATGGCCCTCCGATGGAAGTTCGAAGAACTTCGCATAGGATGCTTCGTTGAAAGAAATTCCAATGCCAGTCACCGTTGCAGTAATGGAATCGCCAACCATAGTCACTGATTTGATGAACTCTTAACTTCCTTTTCGTGGAAAATGAACGCCCCCCTGAGATACTTCCCGAGACCGGAATATTCAAGGGATCTGAACATGTCGAACACATCTTGCTGATCGAACGTATAAACGGAACGAAAGTCCACCTGCAAAGTACAATGACCGAATGTGATTCTCTTGTTTCCCATTTTCGAAAGAATACGAACATACACATGAAGAACAATGGTTTCTTAGAGAGAAGATCGAAGAAATCTAGGGTTCTTGAGAGATTTGAAAGAGAATAATCTTTTTCAATCTCATGAAGAATGTCCTTATATAGATTTCTAAGAGTCACATGGATTACCGTCACTTTTCCTAAGGGTAGGACCCATCATTTAAAATTGGACGTCCTTTCCAAACAATCATCATTAATTTTGGGATATATTAGTCATTCTCTCTTAACTTGAAATACATGTGTCTTCATGTTATTCGGAGATGACTATATTTATGTTTGAGGGGGGAAATTAGATATCATAGCACGTGGGACAGCTGTCCTTGATCAGTCTAATACACATGTAGTTAGACATTTTTCTTACATCTCCAATCTATGATATCTAAGCGTCTATTAGACACAGACGTCTAATCACGTGTCTTTAAAAACGTCTGACGTCTATTATACGTTGACGTCTAATTACGCATGAATAGAACGTATTAGACGTGTGTTTGGTTAGACGTGAACATCCAATTGCTCTTGTCTTATAAACGTCTAACATCTATTAGACGTATACGTCTATCCATGTAGGCTATTAACCAAGACACATAGACTTAGATGCATAGATTGTAAATAAAAATACATCTAAGTACATACTTTTTTCTTTTAGACGACCTCGTTTAATAGACCGATTAAAGCATTTTGTCTGCGTGTATCTTTATTTTCATAATAAGTTTTACCTCTCATTTTGTGCATGTACAAAATGAATAAATAAATGTTTTGAGGTCCTTAAGACCAAAAATATTTTTAAAACATAAAAGATTTAGTCCTTTGGAATGGCAAAGGCCATTTTTGATCTCCTGAAATGTATACTCAGAAGAGTATGCTCCATGCTTCCTTCCTACAGCTTTCCTGTATCACCTACACAAGAAAATATTTACAAACTTTGGTACACACATTCAATTGGGTCCTCGATAAATCAATCCCTTTGGAATAGATATTTGAGTTATTCTGATGGATTTCCCATTTTGTGTTGTGATTAATGCGTATGATTTTGAATTAGCAGACGCCTTCCTAGTAGCTTTTGAAGATAATTTTCTTTTAAAACTCCTTGACTTTAAGTCAGGTTTTAGATTGCCAGACTTGCTGGCTGCATCTAACTTATTTTTCAGCCAGTTAACAGTCGGCGAAACATAAGTTATTTCATTCTTCAAAGCTACCTCTTCATGAATTGGATCAGATTCAATATCAGTCACATTCCCTTTGACAAAACTTATTGGCTTAAGCTTATCAGTTGCTGGGTTTGACTTTTTGTAGGACTGGTTTGGGTCATTGCTATCAAATCTTAAACTAGATCTAGATCCAACAGGTTTCAACAGACTAATCTGATATTTGATAGCTTCTCCAGATCTTGTCCAAGAACTAACAACATAGTTTAACCTTTTGTTTTAAAAAGAAAGAGTTTGAATTTGTTCCTTGAGCATCTCATTCTCGGTGAGATCTCTACTACTTTCTTTTCAAAAACATTTGGAGTTTGAGACAAAACCGGTTGAGATACTTTAGATAAAAATTTTATTTCATTTAGGGATTCTGCTAGCTTTCTGTACTCTATGACCATGTCATATAGTGCAGCTACCAGTAGTTCCCTTGAATTTTTTCAGAAGAGAAGTCAAATACCTCAGTTTCCTGAGTTTCTTCTTCTTCTTTTGCCTTGAAGCAGGCAACCTCGTCTTCATCACTGTCGCTGGATAAGAAGTAAGAGTCACTATAGTTTCGTCTGTTCTTCCTGCCCCCTTCCATAAGAGCCTTTAGCTCCTTTTCTTCGTCTTTTTTCTTCTCATCACGCTCCGGCTTCCGACATTCCGATTGATAATGACCTAAAATTCCACAGTTATAACACTTAACATTAGCTTTGGATTTCTTATTATCATTAGAATTTGAAGAGCTTGAGTTAGAGTTGCTCTTTGATTGGATCAGCTTTATCGATAGAGACGGGGTCTGGCTAAGGATGAAGGCTTATGAAAAACGGTTTGAAAGAAATCCCATTAGGGATTTAATTCGCTTTCTATTATACGCAAACACTTGTAAACACTTGAAACAGATTCAAGGCGGAATTGTTTACTTGGGTTTGAAGCACACAACATGAAATATGAAAAGATGACAGAAATGAAAGAACACAACAGTTTGTTTATGGATGTTCGGAGAAACTCTCCTACGTCACTCCTTCTTCCAACCACTAGAAGGATTCACTATAAAGTTGTTGTATATAGTTGTTGTACTAATCTTCACTAGAAAGTGAAGCAGGAGTAGGGTACAACTATAGCACGTGGGTAGGTGAAATGCTAGCTTCAAGCATACTACTTAAACTGAGCATTAGACGTATTTCTGTTAGACGGATTGTAAAATCAGTCTAATGAAATCACACATCTCCTTTTAATAATAACGTCTATTAGACCGCCTAGTCTAATAGAATTAGACTTACGTCTAATTGTAATAACAATTAGACTACACGTCTAACTCCACTGAGTTAGACTACACGTCTAATTCCGGTTCTACCTTAGACTTGTCTGAAGGAGTTAGACGCACGTCTAACTTTCACAATCCATTAGATTGTAACTTTAGTAATCAGTTAGTGTATCATCTTGCATGTTCTCTTTTGTCTCCGGCGTTTTGTCCGTTGTCTTTGAGGATCCTTAAATAGAGAGTAGTTACCAACGGTCGAATCTTCTATAATGACATGTGGCAAGAACCCATTGGAAAGCCTCCATAGTACACAAGTACAGCAGACTCTGAGCACCATGATCGTGGCCGTACCAATTTGGTAGTGCGCCAAATATTCTTTGTTGGGTAAAATTATTTTGACTAGGTGTTGAAATAATTTAACCATTAAGATTTTGATGATGAATTGACTTATGAGTTTTGATGCAGGTGTATTGAAATCATATTTCACAAGACTTGGCTATAATGAGGGTCATTAGATCGATTTTGGCATTAGTTGCATAGAATTAGACGTGTAGTCTAATGAATGCAAAGAATTAGACGTGCAGTCTAACTCAGTGGAGTTAGACGTGCAGTCTAATATATGCGGAATTAGACTTGCAGTCTAACTCAGTGGAGTTAGACGTGCAGTCTAATATATGCGGAATTAGACGTGCAGTCTAACTCAGTAGAGTTAGACGTGCAGTCTAATATATGCGGAATTAGACGTGCAGTCTAACTCAGTAGAGTTAGACGTGCAGTCTAATATATGCGGAATTAGACGTGCAGTCTAACTCAGTGGATTTAGACGTGTAGTATAATATATGCGGAATTAGACGTGTAGTCTAACTCAGTGGAGTTAGACGTGCAGACTAATATATGCGGAATTAGACGTGCAGTCTAACTTAGTGGAGTTAGACGTGCAGTCTAACTCAGTGGAGTTAGATGTGCAGTCTAATATGTGCGGAATTAGACATGCAGTCTAACTCATCAGAGTTAGATGTGCAGTCTAATGGATTGTGAAAGTTAGACGTAAGTCTAACTCCTTCAGACAAGTTTGAGGTAGAACCGGAATAAGACATGCAGTCTAACTTAGTGGATTTAGACGTGCAGTCTAATGGTTAGTGAATGATTAAACGTGTAGTCTAATTAGTGAAAGTTAGACGTAAGTCTAACTCCTTTAGACAAGTCTGAGGTAGAACCGGAATTAGATGTGTAGTCTAACTTAGTGGAGTTAGACGTACAGTCTAATGGTTTGTAACAATTAGACGTGTAGTCTAATTGGTGAAAGTTAGACGTGAGTCTAACTCCTTCAGATTAGTCTGAAGTGACTGTAATTAGACGTAAGTCTAATTCCATTAGACCAGGCGGTCTAATGGACTCTGTTATTAGACGGGAATGTTTAATTTGATTAGACTGGTTTTCACAATCCTTCTAACTAAAATATGTATAATGCTCAGCTTAAGCAGTATGCTTGAAGCTAGCACCTGCCTACCCACGTTCTATAGATATACCCTACTGTTACTCTACTTTCTAGTGAAGATCAGTACAACAGTTATATGCAACCAACCAAAGAATGCCACGTAAGAGAATTTTCCTCATATTACTTGTTTTGCAGGTACATCTCTGATGGAATATTTCGCGCACTACCAGTGGTGTACGGCCACGATCCTTGTGCTTAGAACCTACTGTGTACAATGGAGGCTTTCCAATGGAAGAGTGCCACGTATCATTCTAAAAGATTCGACCGCTAGTCTCTACCTAGTATTTATCATATCTCAAGGACAATGGACAATTTGTCTTACGAACTGCCAGATTTTACAAAGAGTTAATCTACAATTCTACTTGCCATTCTAGAGAGAGAAATCAAGCCTTTTACTCTGAAGCTGATTTTTGATTGTACTATGTGTGAATCAAGAGAGAGCTACAATCGAAAACACATTTAGCTGAGTGATGTTCTTTATATTGTATATTGAACAGAGTGTGTTCTGTTCAATAGTGAGCTAAGTGTGTGTAAACTGTATTTGATTCAAATCATATTATAGTGAATCCTTCCGGTGGTTGGAAGAAGGGGTGACGTAGGTGAGTTTCTCCGAACATCAATAAACAAACTGTTGTGTTCTTCATTTCTGTCATCTTTCATCTTGAGCTTCAAACCCAAGTAAACAATTCCGCCTTGAATCTGTTTCAAGTGTTTAAAAGTTTTTGCGTAGAATAGAAAGTGAATTAAATCCCTAACAAGATTTCTTTCAAACCGTTTTTCATAAGCCTTCATCAATAGCAAACCCCCGTCTCTATCGATAAAGCCAATCCTATCATTCTTCTAGATATTTCCTACAGGAAACAAGTAGTGGGAAGAATATTTGCTTACGTGGCATTGATTAATTTGATGTAATTAGATATTGTACTGATCTGCACGGAATAGTAAAGCATGAGTAGCATACAGTTAGTTGATCGTGGGTAGATGGATGCTAGTTTCAAGTAACTGCTTAAGCATGGCATTAGACGTGCTCCAATTTGACTGACAAGTCTAATGAAGTTAGACGCCCCTGTCTAATAGTAGGATCCATTAGACCACCAGGTCTAATCAAATTAGACAACACGTCTAATAACGAATCCCTTTAGACTAATCTGAAGGGGTTAGACTACACGTCTAACTTTCATCTGTTAGACTGCACGTCTAACTACAAGTCCCTTCAGACTAATTTGAAGGAGTTAGACTGCATGTCTAACTTTCATCTGTGAGACTACACATCAAACTTCGTATCTGTTAGACTGCATGTCTAATTACGTATATGTTAGACTGCACGTCTAACTACGTCTGTTAGATTGCACGTCTAACTACGCCTCTTAGACTACACGTCTAACTACGCATCCATTATACTGCACGTCTAACTACGTATCTGTTAGACTGCACGTCTAACTACGCTTGTTAGACTACACGTCTAACTACGTATTTGTTAGACTGTACGTCTAACTACGCATCTATTAGACTGCACGTCTAACTACGACTCTGTTAGACTACACGTCTAACTACGCTTATTAGACTGCACATCTAATTACGCATCTGTTAGACTACATGTCTAACTGCGTATTTGTTAGACTACACGTCTAACTATGCCGGTTAGACTGCACGTCTAACTACGCATCCGTTTGACTGCATGTCTAACTGCGTATCTGTTAGCCTGTACGTCTAACTACGCCTATTAGACTGCACATCTAACTACGTATCTGTTAGACTACACGTCTAACTATCCATCTGTTAGACTTCAAGTCTAACTACATCTCTGTTAGACTGTACGTCTAACTACGTATCTGTTAGACTGCACGTCTAACTACGCCTATTATACTGCATGTATAACTACGTATCCGTTAGACTACACATTTAACTACGTCTGTTGGATTGCACGTCTAACTACGCATTCGTTAGACTGCACGTCTAACTACATCTCTGTTAGACTGCATGTCTAACTGCGTATATGTTAGACTGCTCGTCTAACTACGTTTGTTAGACTACACGTCTAACTACGTATCAGTTAGACTACACATATAACTATGCATATGTTAGACTTGCACGTCTAAGTGCGTATCTGTTAGACTGAACGTCTAACTACATATCTTTTTAGATTACACGTCTAACTTAATGCGTCTAATAGCCAGTAAGTCTAATGAACCTCATTCAAACTTAGTCTAAATTAGCAACTTTTCGATACACCTACACCAAAACAATTAGACGACTTAGTTAAATTTTTATACAAACTCATCATCAAAATTTCATTTCTCAAAGTGATTTGACCCTTAGTCAAAATAATTTGACCCAACTAATCACTCAAACAGAAAGGTTAGGATTATTTGGACAATCTAAAAAAATTTCGAGACCTAGAAAATGTCTATGTAAATCTAGATTAGTAAATGGTTCGATGAAGTCAAAGCATAGGGTGCGTTGTCCCTCATGGATGAACTGTCCATTCAAGGTTGGTGGAATAACTATGCGTCGTTTGGATAACCTTTCCTTGCGAATTTCATAAAATCCTATACGAATGTATCCTAGACTGTGGTGATCCATGTTATAACATGGTTGTGGGAATGATGTTATGCCATTGGCGTTCGGGCCTAAGACCATGCAAGGGAAATATCTCAGTATGCGCATCATTCTATTGGAGGGGAGGTTAAACATACTAAACTCAGGGTGTTTGGATGAGTCTTTACATCTTAAGAGGATTAGACATATCTCAAGCCCGCTTAGTTCAACCTCAGGAGTGTCAATATGGGTGGACCCAATGACTATTGCAGTGTCAGTTTTGTCGTTGACTATGATTACACGAGGAGATCTAGGTGCCTTTGGAGGTGTGGTTTTGTTAGGGATAGTTGTGCCTACTTTAGGCTATGGAAGCTTACTTGGACTCATCTTTTGAGGTGATTGCTCCTGCCAAGTAGTGGTTACATGGTATACTTATGTCTTTTCCTTTCTCGGGAAACGACTTAGAGGTGATATTTGACTGATTTCCCTCTCTCCCTTCTTTCTCGATGGTGTCGTTGAGATTATTGCCAATTTTCAGCAATTTCTTCATATTTTGGAAGGTTTTGACGGCGAATCCAACATAATATCGCACGTTAACGCTTTCCAAGATCATATCGATATGTCGTTGTTTGCTTAGGAGGGAATCGATTTCCTCAGCGACAGCTTTCAATTTTTCGATAAACAAGGAGAATTTCTCATCTCATTTTCTCCTTATTTGATGTTCTTCAACCTCTTTTTTGGTCGTTCGAGGTTGAGATGCGTTAAGAAGCATTTTATAAACTCTACGGCTAGTTCCTCTATACGTTGAGAGCAGTGTCATCGAGGTATTAGGAAATTAAGTGGAGAACAATTGGTTCTCCAAGTCGCAATGGTGTTATTGAAAGAGTGTACATTTTTAAAAAGACTGATGGGTCGCTTTTTTCGATGTACTTGGATATGGCTGAAAGCTTGACGCCGAAAGGAATAACTACTCGTTCGACAGCTTTCATATCATCTTTTTGGTCATAGTGTTCTTTAGTACTTTTTCCTTTAGTCATCTTGTTTAGATAGGCTTGCATCTGTACCTGCATGGCTTGAACTTGAGCCATCTTTCGTTCATATTCCGTTAGGAGTGATTGATTAGTCGCTGAAATTTGTTTTTCTTGTGATCTTAGTGGGTTAATTACCTCCTCATGGTACGCCCGTGTGGTTAGGTCGATATCCTCTTCGGAGTCTTCATAGAGAGATACTTCCTCTTGGACGTGTTGACTAGTAGGACGGGGTTAATGAGGGTGACCATAACCGGAATAGAGAGGAAGAGGCATATTTTGGGATGTAGACTGGATTTGTTGATTAGTTAAAGAAGTTGTGATCAATGCGAGTTGTTCTATTACATGTTGCAAAACTGTCTTCATTTCCCTGAATTTAATCGAAGAAACCATTTCAGGTATTGGGGGTTCTTCGGCAATTTGGTGGCGTATATAACGTCCGGTTTTGGGTCTCTTTTCTAGGGGTCATGTCGACTGTCGTAGTCGTGGACTATTACGAAGAGAAAGATGTAAGGGTTTGCAGTTGTAACAAAGTACAATGCAATGCATAATCTTATTATATGAATCTTAGAGAGTGAATATCTCCTTTATGATTCGTAAAGAAAATATAGAGTTATTATATAAACATACTCATTAAGTTTGTTACAAATAGAGATCTCTTGTTGATATTTTATAGAGAGAGTCTAAAAGAGAAAAAGCACGGGCATTAGGTCTAACCATATCCTATTCTCACACTGGAAACATCCTCCTCTTCACTTTCCTAGATCTGCTCATATTCTTGGAGAACGACATTTAGTACTTCCTTCGCGTTTTTAGGATATTCATTTGAAAGACGTTCCATTTCTCTAGATATCCCACATAGGTCTTGTGATCGATTGACCTGTCTATAAAGAAAGCAACCTCTATGTAACTATAGTTGAATTGCTTGAATAGGCTATGTGTGTAAAAACAAGTAACCCACTTCAAGCCTAGAAGTATAATCATGGGTTTATCATCCATCATGAATGTCATTTTCTTGATGGGATACCCTGGGAGTATTTTTCTGATTTCATCATTACTCTATAAAAGAGGTCCATGCAAAGATTCATTCATTCTTCAATATTGAAGAGAAGGGGACATGGTGTTTTCAAGACATACTAACGGTAAACGTTTAAGATGGTAGAGCATCCAGGTTTAGAGAATTAAAGGTGAGCTTCTTATGCTCATAGTAAAAGTTATGAGTTGTTTAAACCCACCAGCGTTTCAGCCAGAATGATACTTGAGGGGTCTTTGTTTCCCCTACGCGTGTGGTATGCTATCTCTAGGATTTTTAAGGAGGGTTTACCATTTACTGGTGTTACGAAAAAATAAGCTAATAAGATCGTCATTGTTATCATGGATGATCCTAAAGTCAAAGGAATTTCTCCATTCCTTACTTCAATGTTGGTCCATGTTTGGAAGTCGATATATGTCTTTGCGAGGATATTATCAGATGTTACTTTAGAGTATCCGTATTCCTCTTGCAAGAGATTTCTTAGGGACATTGATTATACAAATGGTTTCAGATGTATAACATTCGTGTTGTCCATCATTAGGATAGCTCAGAATTCTTCCATGGTTGGGCACATGTGCCTTTCTCCCATGAAGTAGGCCCATTTTACGGGGTTCTACCTTCTTTGCATTTCCATCATGAAAATGGAGTTTATTTCGAAGTTTATGAACCTCATGATGGGAATGAGTCCATAGGATCGATAGTTCCCCTCATTTTCATGGAAAGCATTAATACATGGATCTAGTGTGGTATCCATCAACATGGACATCGTTCGTAATTAGAAATTCAAAACATTTACAAAAATGCATTTGTTTTGAAAAGAAGGAAACATGTTTGAGAAGTTCATTTACATTAACATGCATAAACATAATACATATATAGTAATCACGTAAGGGTTGAAGTGACAAGGTTTTGGTTGTCTAGGCACGATAAACAACCGACTTGATGATAGTAACCAGGTTTTTTATTCTAAGGGGAATCATAAGAAATTATCATTTGTCGATAGTGGAGGGGTAAAATTGTCACCATAAACTAGGGAATATCAACTCAGTTGGGAATTTCTTCCATCTTCACAATGCATACGTCCTATTAGACGGCTCATAGCCAAAGGGTGGGTCGATCTCATGTATTCTAGTTTTTTCTTTCGCAATATCACTCGTTTTGTAATAAGTTTTCATTCCTCATTTACAATCTTTTCACATATATATAGAAGTATCCATTCCAGTCGTGTACTTCTTTACAAACACGATGAGGATGATGTACCATTTTCATGTAAAGGTATTTAATAGACTAAAACATATGCGTCTCTTAGGTGTTCTACCTTTCAAGACAAGCCTATTAAGTTAAAAATGTGATACAAATGTTTCAAAAGCCAAGTTTATATTTTTGAGTTAAACATTTATTCCTCAACAGAGTCTCTAGAAAGTTAAAACCCCCGGAAAACCCCTTTGGTTCCGTGGAAGCTTAATGTTCGAGAAATTCCAACATCGGTTTAAGTGTGAGGAATCTTCTTTTAAAATAAAACATTATTTTTAAAAGATTTTAAATGATTCCTGACAGCTTTTGAAATTAATTAAAAATAATTAATTTGAGGTTCAATTTAAATAATCCGGGGATTTGCGATAATCAAATTACAAATTAATTTTTTAGAAATCCATTGTTTTTTTAATTAGAAATAATTAATTTAAAATATAACTTCTCTTGTTATGCAAGATATTTCCTCGACATTTCCTCATCTTTCTCGAGATACTGTTCGGCTCTATAGTTATAGCGGACATTGCCTTGAGGAGGTGGCATTTCATCAATGAAGTCCATTGGCTCGTCCTCATCATAAAAGTTTAAGTTTGTTCGAGGAGTGGAATCTCGAGACTCATCTAAGCTGGACGATTTTGTCCCATGCAAGAACTTAAGAGTGGAAGAGCAATACTTCTCCATGAGCCCGCTTAGATAATTAACCACTTCCGCATCCATTTGAATAGTATTAGTAAACAAATTAAAATTCATTCGGCAACTGGTATAGAAAGGGAAAAGAGCACGATCTCTCGAATAGGCTTCCACAAATTCCCTTCTCTTGAGGGCTTCGGAAACATCTTTAGTTTTGGTCAAGGAAAATATTTTCTTTTCCAAATTCAGCTCATACCATTTTTCATCTTCTTCAACTTCTAGGAGCACATTATTGAAGCTGGTGAAGATCTTTGCGTTGAACCACATGTTAAATAGGTGATTTTGACACTAGCATCAGCTTCAACCTCTTCGACTATCAATTTTATTGAGGCTTGGGCTTTAAGAGTTAAGTCAAGAGGGGAAGCATGCATTAACCCAACAATTCCTTTCACTGCTCCTACAACTTCGGTAGGTTTCGGATCCTCTACAGGTTCCATGATCATAATCTCTCTGACTTTTCTCATCTGGGCAAAAGAGGAAAAATGTTTTGAGGCAGAACCTGTTGAGGAACCCTCCACAACATTTGTAACGTCTTCCATTTCCACATCAATAGCATCCGAAAGGGCAACACCTCTTGCTGAGTGGAAGGGACAAGAGTAGATTTTGGATCGATGGCTACCGTGACCACCTTATCAACAACAATTAAAGCCTCCTACTGGATAACATGAGTAATATCAAGCTAGACAGCTGCATTATTCTCTGTGTGATCGGCTGGAAGAACATCTGATCGATCAGTAATAACATCGTCGATTATAACAGTTGGAATATCGGCTATAACTTTTTGAACCTTTAAAACCTTTGGCTCAAACAGAGTAGCCATAGGCGTTGTAGCCTGAGCTTATTCTAACTCTACTAAAAGGACCCTCTAGCGACAGAGATGATGCAGCAAACAACGGTGGAGTAGAGATATTACCTCAAACCGAGTCTACTTTCGGGATTAGTTGATTTCGCCCGCTTCTATAGTTTTGTCTTTACCGGTTGAGCTCGCAGCTGATTCAACTCCAAAAGATTTGAGCATTTTTGCAGATGTAGAATGGCTAGAAGAATTAATGCGTTTAGAATCACCTGCAGATTTACCACCGGCCGATTATTGTCCGGAGGCCTCAGAGTTGGACTCCTTGCCTTTCTTAGTCCTGGTGATATACCTTACAACCGTGATAGAAGAGATGACTTTATTGGGATTAATAGGGGTACCTGAACTGATGGGCACTCCCATATGCTTTAATATCCGACCAATCTGGACTGAAAAGCCTAGACTTTGTTTGGTGTATGGAGACACAATTTCACAAAGAATGTTGAACAAGACAGCCCCCCCCGTTCACGGTTACTTACCTTGTTATGGAAACCATCATTTCGAACTTAAATTAAGTTATGGAGTCATAGTCTCCTCCCCTCCATTGGAGTGATTTAGAAGTAATGTCGCATAAAATGCGATATTCACACTTTAGATGTTTTTTCTTCCCGCTACTGCTGACGGGATGTCAAGATCGGAAAAGAATGTTTGCATTTCGAGTAGAATATTAGAAGGGATCTCCTTAGAGAAATGTAGACCCTTCGTAGGAAGCCCTAAAATATCAGCGAACGCAGCTTCTTTAATAATAATATATTTTTCATTCTCCTTAACCGGGATGGATTCTCCAATGATTATTGCTGAGTCAAAGAAAGCCCGCACTTCCTCGTCATAGCTAATAAATGGACCTCCGAGTAACTTCCTAAGGCCGGAAGCCTCAAGAGATCGAAAAACTGCCTCCATCTTCGATATCCCACCATTGTAGATGGATTCAAAATCTACATTTGGAGTTGTCATCAAATGTGATTCTTGATCCATATTCGTTTACTACGTTTGTTAGAAGTTTGTTATTTCTGGTCATATGCCTTGGGAATTCACTGTTCAAGTATCATTCTCTAACCTGTGAATAAAAGTATTTACAACCTTTGGTACCCACATTTAATTGGATCCATGGTTAACCAGTCCTTTGGGAATCCATATTTGTGTTACTTTGATGGATCTCCCAGTGTTTGCCTTTAGATGAGTCAAGGTTTTGACGATGAGTATTGATTAGACCTTCTCGACCGCTTCTCATGTTTACGTCTAGCCGACCGACTGACTTTCATTCTCTCAGGATTAAGCCACTGTGACTTGTCAGTTGACTCCACATAATTTAATTCCTTTTTAGTTATTGACTCATTTCCATCGTGATTCGCTTGAGTTTTAGTTGACGTATCATTGACAAAACTTATAGAGGGAAGTTTGCCTTTCGTGGGTTTCAACTTTTTGCATGACTTGTCTGGGTTGATGTTGTCATAGGCTAGACCAAATTGTATTTGAATGGCCTTAGTTGAATCGTCATCTGATTGACCACATCCACCGACTTCGTTCATGCAACAATCACATAGTTGGCTCTTTCGTTTTCTTTGGTCAACAATTGAATTGTCTCCTTGAGCTTCTCAATCTCAAAGGATAGTTCATTTGTTTACCATTAATGTTGTTTGGTTGAGTTGAAATGAGGATAGACAATTTCTTGTACTCGATGACCATGTCATTAAGTGCAGTAATCAGGTCCTCTCGAGTGAACTATTTAGAGGCAAAGTCAAATACTTCTTCGTTGTTAGCGTTAAAGAACTTGATTTCTTCAACATCACTATCACTTGAGGAACTAGAATCCGATTCACTTTAGTCCCATTTGCTTCTTCTTTCCCTTGCCAACATTTCTTTCTGATCATTTTTATGCTTGGATGATTTATGATCCTCCGTATATTTCTGATCAACTGGCTTCTTATCATCTCTCCTTGGCTTCCGACATTCCGACTTGTAGTGACCCAAGGTGTCATAGTTAATGCAATGCATGTTAGCCTTGTAATCATTAGAGTTATTATTGTTATTGAAAGATGGGTTGGGTTCACTAGTGGAAAATGTATATTCACCAAGGAAATTAACCGAGAGTGAATAAAGCTCTCGGAAATAAATATTTCACGGAGAGTAGTAATTCGCTCTCGCTGAAATTTATTATAATCACAGAGATCAGTTCGTCGCTCTCGCAGATAAGTCATAATTTTGAGGGCAACATTGTAACATGTAACATAGAAACTCATGTTGATCACAACTTCTTTAACTAATTATCAAATTCCGTCTACATCCCAAAACATACATTCTTCTCCTCAATTTTATAACTAGACAATCCCGGTTATGTTCACCCCCATTATATCCTATCCTACTAGTCAGCAAGCTCAAGAAGAAGACTCTCTCTATGAAAAACTCCGAAGAGGATATCAACCTAACTACACGAGTACAAAAGAAGGAGGTAATTAACCCCTTGAGACCACAAGAAAAACAAATTTTATAGGCTGATCAACCACCGCTAATGGAATATGAACGCCAAATGGCTCAAGATCAAATCATGCAAGTAAAGATGCAGCCCAACTAAAATTTTTAGCTAATGGTAAAAACACTGAAGAACATCATGACTGGAAAGACGCTTTGAAAGCTATCGAACGAGCAATTATTCTGGAAGGCGTCTAGCTTCAAGCCATATCCAAGTACATAGGAAAAAATGACTCGTCGATCTTTTTCAAAATGAACGCCTCTACAAGAACCCTATTACGAATTGGAGAACCAATTGTTCTCCACCTATTTCCTAAGTACCTCGATGACGCTGCTTTATGTTGGTATCAACAAAAAAAGATTGTCGATTATAGAGCAAAGAAGAACTGATTGCAGCATTCATAAAACTCTTCACAATACATCTCAACCTCGAACGACCAGAAAAGATGTTGAAGAATATAAAAGCAATGAGAAAATGATAATTTTTCCGTCATTATCGAGAGACGGAAAGCTATCGTCGAGGAAATCGATTCCCTCCCGAGTGAACATGGATAAATCGATATGATTCTGAAAAATATTAACGAATGATATTCTATAGGATTCACTATCAAAACCATCTAAACTATGAATAAATTGCTAAAGAATGGAAACAGCCTTGATGACTATATCGACAAAGTAGAGAATAAGGGAAAAGAAGTCAAGATACCACACCCCAAGTCGTTTCCCGTGAAAGAAAAAGGTACACTAGGTAATCAACGCCTGATGGGAGCAATCACTTCAAAAGGCAAGCCCAAGAAAGACTCCACAAGGTATGTACAATCACTACTACCATTGTCACACCTCCAAAGACATGGAAACCTCCTAGAGTCTTTGATGACCTAAAAATTCTTTTTAGTCAATTGGTGAAGATTCTCGAAGAAAAGATTCTCTTGGAAAATGTCGATATCTTTCATGCTACTACAAAGTCGTTAACGAAAACATACCCCAAAATGTTGGTGACGGATGAAACTAAATATATAATATGAGAGAATACTAGATGCTATTGGAATAATAAATATGAATAATATTAAGAGGAATATGAATAAAGTATTTATTATTTCATAATTTATAGCATATATCATTATAAGATGAATATTCATAAGTTTAACTAAAGAGAAGTGTAACAACTTATCTCTTATAATAATCATAGTTTTGGAGATCTTTAATAAATAACTAAAAATTAACAATCCCATCAATTTGTAAGAACAAGTTCTTCTACCTCCATCACTCAACAATTCATAAAGTTTACCTAAACTATTATAGTTTTTTTTTAAACTTGCTATTATAAAAAATACTACTATTGCTCACAACAAGGAAATATAAAGGAGAAAAACAGATTCATCTACTGTTAATTATCCAATTATTTTATGACCTAGGTCCAGTATGTTCCAGTCCTGGACAAACCTAAAAAATAGTTTGCACGCCTTTTCACATGAAAGGTCCGAGAAGAATATGTTTTTCTCCTCTTTTAGTCAAGTCGCAAATTCATATTTTCTTAAGAAGTAGTCATGCTGGATATTTCCTTAAACTCCGATTCATAATAAATAAAAATATAGTGTTCAACACCAAAAAAAAAATATAAACAAAAAAATAATTCAAACATATAGTTTTGTGTGTGTTTATGTTCTTTCTAACATCATCAACAACATATTGTTGTTTATTTGATATGATTATAGAAAAACTTATGTTATTGAATATAAATTAAAAAAATTAACAATTGATTAGAACAAAATAATAAAAAAAAATTATATTATTTATTTTGTTTTATTGAAGAAGGATTTTTAATATAAGTTTTTATTGAATACCAAGTGAATTCATACATGTCATCATTAAGTTGGACTTGAAAAAATAAAAATAAAATATTTGAGTCAAACTCCAAGAAATTGAAAAAATAAATAATATGTAACTCAAACTATGATTTATAAAATTTATCACACTAGACACTAGGTAAATAATAATAATACTATTGTTTTTTAAAGATTGAAATATGCTCCCTTAATGTTAATTATTTTAAATAATAATTATTTATAATAAAATATTATTTTAACCTAATGAAAATAAATAAACTTGAAAAAATATACATAAATTATAAAAACACTAAAATAATCTTAACAAATAAATCCTAAAAACAACTAAAACCCAAATAATCATAATCGAAGTATGTCTAATCAAAAATATTAATTAACATATATATGACTAACACCACTTTTTTTATATTTCTCTCAAACAATGCGGTAAACATCTTAATTTCATGCCGATAAAAAATATTTTGGATCGACTAATGTGGGATTAAACCCCTACATCCCTAAGCTCAATTTGTCTATGTATGTAGGGATATTGAAGAATGATATACTTATAAAAGTATTGTAC
Source organism: Impatiens glandulifera (assembly GCF_907164915.1). NCBI lineage: Eukaryota > Viridiplantae > Streptophyta > Magnoliopsida > Ericales > Balsaminaceae > Impatiens > Impatiens glandulifera. Next base: position 15,615,313 of record NC_061866.1, on the reverse strand, counting down.
ATTATGGTTAATCGCTGCACAATGTGTTAAGAAAATGTGTAGAATGAATCTCATATATTTTTTTTTTGCTAAAGAGTGACTGCGATTTGATACCTAATTTGAAACATGAATGACATTTAGGATTCTTGAGTGAATTGTCGTTTGTTGAGATTTTGGGATAGGAATCTCGAGCTCGTTGGATTGAGGCGATGTGTCCCTATCCCAATTATTTTATGGTGGAATATTTGACTCTAAAGGAACCATACGATGTCCATTGTGTGTGGTTGACCGATATATTTTCTCAGAACGTTATAATTACAAAGATATGAGAGATCTTTTCAGAAAAACCGGTAGATACGGTCGGTGAACTCATTTATATTGTGAGGATTTCTAAGCTCGTTAACTATAAATTTTATATTACAATTAATCTCCAAATAGTTAATCTCGTTGTCTTTAGGGTGTTTTTAATGATAAGATAAACACTGGTGTTTTTATATTATTTTTATCGTTATGTTTAAACTACTCTCATTAATATTATAAAATATTGACATTTAAAAAAAATACAATATAATAATTTAACCAATTAAAAACTCAAATAATTATATTGTAATTTTTTTGGAATCTCAAATAACTCATTATAGGACAAGCTAATACTGAAAAATAAATGGTTTAACTTCCTTCACTGCCTCCATATCCTTTAATAGGATCGGCGTAATCGATAGAGACGGGGTCTGGCTATTAATGACGACTTCGGATAAAAACTATTTGATAGAAATCCTGTTAAGGATTTAAATCATTTTCTATTCTGCACAACCTCTTGCGAACTCTTGAACGATTCAAGTGCGGAAATGTTTGCTTGAGATTGAATCTAAGTACCAATAATGTAAAGATGAAAGAAAGAAACAACACAACTGTTTGTTTATGGATATTCGAAGCTCTCCTACGTCACCCCTTCTTCCAAATACCGGAAGGATTCACTAAATTTTTAACGAATCAAATACAGTCGCACTACTATCTCACTGTTGAACAGAACACACTATGTTCAACTTACAATTTGAAGAATATCACTCAACTAATACAGTGCTTTGATTCTAACTCTCTCTTGATTAACACACAGTAAAAGCAAAAAAGCAGCTAACAGTTAAGATGAAATAATCTAAGTATCGATAGATAGATTGATTTCTCTCTGTAATTCCGTCAGTTCTTCCGTTGTCCTTGAGGATCTTTAAATAGGAGCAGGTATCAATGGTCGAATCTTCATAATGACATGTGGAGAGCTTCCATTGGAATGCCTCCATAGTACACAACAGAATTTGAGCACTAAGTTCGTGGCCGTACCAATCTTGTAGTGCGCCAAATATTCTTCATACATATTACTGCAAAAATAAGTAGTGGGAAGAATATATGCTTACATGACATTAATCAATTGGTTGTAATTGGTTGTCGTACTGATCTTCACAAGAAAGTGGAGCAGGAGTAACGTACAGCTAGTTGATCATGGGTAGACGAGTTCTAGCTTCAAGCAACTACTTAAGCCTAGCATTACACGAATTTCAATTAGAAGACCTCGTCTATTGAAATTAGACGCCCCCGTCTAATAGTATCATCCATTAGACCACCTGGTCTAAAGGGATTAGACTTCACGTCTAATTACAATTCACTTCAGACTAATCTGAAGGGGTTAGACTGCACGTCTAACTTTCGTAATTAGACTGCACATCTAACTATACATTAGTTAGACTACACGTCTAACTTTAATTAGTTAGACTTCACTTCTAACTATACATCCCTTTAGACTAATCTGAAGGAGTTAGACTGCACGTCTAACTCTCACCAGTTAGACTGCACGTTTAACATCGCTTAGTTAGACTACACGTCTAACCTCGCTAGTTAGACTACACGTCTAACTTCGCTAGTTAGACTGCACGTCTAACTCTCACCAGTTAGACTGCACGTGTAACACTGCTTAGTTAGACTGCACGTCTAACTATACATCCCTTCAGACTAATCTGAAGGAGTTAGACTGCACGTCTAACTCTCACCAGTTATACTGCACGTTTAACACCGCTAAGTTAGACTACACGTCTAACCTCGCTAGTTAGACTACACGTCTAACTTCTCTAGTTAGACTGCACGTCTAACTCTCACCAGTTAGACTGCATGTCTAACACCGCTTAGTTAGACTAAACGTCTAACCTTGCTAGTTAGACTGCACGTCTCACTTTCATTAGTTAGACTGTACGTCTAACACCGCTTAGTTAGACTACACGTCTAACTTTCACTAGTTAGATTGCATGTCTAACACCGCTTAGTTAGACTACACATCTAAGTTCGCTAGTTAGAAAGCATGTTTAACCCTGTGCATCTAATGTCAAGTCGGTCTAATGAATCTCATTAATATTATAAAATATTAACATTTAAAAAAAATACAATATAATAATTTAAGCAATTAAAAACTCAAATAATTATATTTTTATTTTTTTGGAATCTCAAATAACTCATTATAGGACAAGCTAATGTTGAAAAATAAATGGTTTAGCTTCCATCACCGCCTCCATATCCTCTTTTGTAAAATTAACTTAGAGATGTATCTTTCAAATTCAAATCTAGAATAATAATGAACGAGAGCTGTATCATATTAATAAGTTCAACTATATTAAGTGACTGAAGTGTTTGAGTTGGATCCCTACTAAAAAAAATTGAAATTAGATTAAGACTTAGATTCCTAAAATTGAAAAAAAAAAAAAAACTTATCCTTTTTCTTTTTTACAACTTTTGAGATCTATTAAGATTGCACCTTATTATACTTCATTTATGGTTCCTCCCTATTAATGACCTGAACACCTCAAAATACTATAAATTAAAGAGGTCATGTTACATCTCTCAAGATAGAAGTAAACAAGTAGTTATTAATAACAAACAAATTAAGTATGGGAAAAGAGTTGTCCTTGTTGTTGGGTGTCTTCTTGATTCTCCAACTATGTTTTGCTTGTAGCTATTTTAAATCTCCAATCTCTTTCTGGTTCTTTTTTGTATTTTTTGAAATGTTAAGATTAATTATAGTTTGAAATTTCTTTGTAGGGGAACATGATTATGATTATCCTTTCAAATGGGTAAAAAACAAAAATTTCAAAAGGATGTGTGTTTCCAGTACTCAAAACCGATGCATTGAATCTTGTAGGATTAATGTTAGAGCAATCGATGGAAAATGTCGATATCTTGCATGCTACTGCAAATTTTCTTTCATGCCACCGCCAAGTCGTTAACGAAAACATACCCCAAACTGTTGGTGACAGAGGAAACTAAATATATAATAAGAGAGAATGTTAGCCTCTATGTTATTGGGATAATAAATTTGAATAAAGTTAAGATGAATATGAATAAAGTATTGTATTATTTCATAATCTATATTATATATAATAAACTTATGTCATTACATGAATATTCACAAGTTTAACTAAAGAGAAAGTGTAACAACTTATATCTTATAAGAATCATTGTTTTTGAGAACTTTAGGAAGGAACCACTAATTAATGATCCCATCAATTTGTAAGAACAAGTTCTACTTCCTCCATCCCTCAACCATTCATAAAGTTTAATAAGCTTTTATAGTTAATACAACTATTGCTTCTAAAAAACAATGAAATATAATGGAGAAAGATAGATTCATTATTGTTCAATTTTCCATTTATCTTCGGACCTAGGTCAAACCGCGATCCCCTAAAATATAAGCTCCAGCATCTGTCTGTTCTAGTCCTAGACAAATCTAATAAATAGTTTGCACGCCTTTACATAGGAAAGATCCGAGAAGAATATGTTTTTCTCATCTTTTATCCAAGTTGCAATTTCATATTTTCTCAAGAAGTAGTCATGGGGATATTTCCTTAAACTACTATTCATGATAAATAAAATATATAGAGCGTTCCACACAAAAAAAAAACAAAACGAATAATTCACAACATATAATTTTGTGTGTGTTTATGTTCTTTCTAACATCATCAACAACATATTGTTGTTTAATTGATATGATTATAGAAAAACTTATGTTATTGAATATAAATTAATAAAATAACAATTGATTAGAACAAAATAATTTTAAAAAAATTACAATATTTATTTTGTTTTATTGAAGAAGGATTTTTTATATAAGTTTTTACTGAATTCCAAGTGGATTCATACATATCATTATTATGTTGGACATGAAAAAAAATAAAATATTTGAGTCAAACTCCAAGAAAATGAAAAAAAATGTAACTGGAACTATGATTTATAAAATTAATCACATTAGACACTAGGTAAATAATAATAATACTATTATTTTTTAAAGATTGGAATATGCTCCCTTAATTTTAATTATTTTAAATAATAATAATTTATTAAAAAAATATTATTTTAACCTAATAAAAATAAACAAAGTTGAAAAAAAAATACACATAAATTATAAAAACACTAAAATAATATTAACCAATAAATCCTAAAAACAACTAAAACCCAAATAATCATAATTGAACTATGTCTAATCAAAAATATTAATTAACATATATATGACTAACACCGCTTTTTTATATTTCTCTCAAACAATGCAGTAAACATCTTAATTTCATACCGATAAAAAATATTATGGATCGACTAAGGTGGGATTAAACCCCTACATCCCTAAGCTCAATTTGTCTATGCATGTAGGGATATTGAAGAATGATATATTTATAAAAGTATTGTACATTATGGTTAATCGCTGCATAATGTGTTAAGAAAAAGTTCAGAATGAATCTCATTTATTTTTGTATTGCTAAAGAGTGACTGCGATTTGATACCTAATTTGAAACATGAATGATATTTAGGATTCTTGAGTGAATTGTCGTTTGTTGAGATGTTGGGATAGAAATCTCGAGCTCGTTGGATTGAGGCGATATGTCCCTATCCCAATTATTTTATGGTGGAATATTTGACTCTAAAGGAACCATACGATGTCCATTGTCCGTGGTTGACCGGTATATTTTCTCAGAACGTTATTAGTACAAATATATGAGACATCTTTTCTGAAAAAACGGTAAAGGCGGTCGTTGAACTCATTTATATTGTGAGGATTTCTAAGCTCGTTAACTATAAATTTTATATTACAATTAATCTCCAAATAGTTAATCTCGTTGTCTTTTGGGTATTTTTAATGATAAGATAAACACTGGTATTTTAATATTGTTTTTATGGTTATGTTTAAACTACTCTCATTAATATTATAAAATATTGACATTTAAAAAAAATACAATATAATAATTTAACCAATTAAAAACTCATATAATTATATTGTTATTTTTTTGGAATCTCAAATAACTCATTATAGGACAAGCTAATACTGAAAAATAAATGGTTTAACTTCCTTCACTGCCTCCATATCCTTTAATAGGATCGGCGTAATCGATAGAGACGGGGTCTGGCTATTAATGACGACTTCGGATAAAAACTATTTGATAGAAATCCTGTTAAGGATTTAAATCATTTTCTATTCTGCACAACCTCTTGCGAACTCTTGAACGATTCAAGTGCGGAAATGTTTGCTTGAGATTGAATCTAAGAACCAATAATGTAAAGATGAAAGAAAGAAACAACACAACTGTTTGTTTATGGATATTCGAAGCTCTCCTACGTCACCCCTTCTTCCAAATACCGGAAGGATTCACTAAATTTTTAACGAATCAAATACAGTCGCACTACTATCTCACTGTTGAACAGAACACACTATGTTCAACTTACAATTTGAAGAATATCACTCAACTAATACAGTGCTTTGATTCTAACTCTCTCTTGATTAACACACAGTAAAAGCAAAAAAGCAGCTAACAGTTAAGATGAAATAATCTAAGTATCGATAGATAGATTGATTTCTCTCTGTAATTCCGTCAGTTCTTCCGTTGTCCTTGAGGATCTTTAAATAGGAGCAGGTATCAATGGTCGAATCTTCATAATGACATGTGGAGAGCTTCCATTGGAATGCCTCCATAGTACACAACAGAATTTGAGCACTAAGTTCGTGGCCGTACCAATCTTGTAGTGCGCCAAATATTCTTCATAGATATTACTGCAAAAATAAGTAGTGGGAAGAATATTTGCTTACATGGCATTAATCAATTGGTTGTAATTGGTTGTCGTACTGATCTTCACAAGAATGTGGAGCAGGAGTAACGTACAGCTAGTTGATCATGGGTAGACGAGTTCTAGCTTCAAGCAACTACTTAAGCCTAGCATTACACGAATTTCAATTAGAAGACCTCGTCTAATGAAATTAGACGCCCCCGTCTAATAGTATCATCCATTAGACCACCTGGTCTAAAGGGATTAGACTTCACGTCTAATTACAATTCACTTCAGACTAATCTGAAGGAGTTAGACTACACGTCTAACTTTCGTAACTAGACTGCACATCTAACTATACATCAGTTAGACTGCACGTCTAACTTTCATTAGTTAGACTTCACTTCTAACTATACATCCCTTCAGACTAATCTGAAGGAGTTAGACTGCACGTCTAACTCTCACCAGTTAGACTGCACGTTTAACACCGCTTAGTTAGACTACACGTCTAACCTCGCTAGTTAGACTACACGTCTAACTTCGCTAGTTAGACTGCACGTCTAACTCTCACCAGTTAGACTACACGTGTAACACTGCTTAGTTAGACTACACGTCTAACTATACATCTCTTCAGACTAATCTGAAGGAGTTAGACTGCACGTCTAACTCTCACCAGTTAGACTGCACGTTTAACACCGCTAAGTTAGACTACACGTCTAACCTCGCTAGTTAGACTACACGTCTAACTTCTTTAGTTAGACTGCACGTCTAACTCTCACCAGTTAGACTGCATGTCTAACACCGCTTAGTTAGACTACACGTCTAATCTCGCTAGTTAGACTGCACGTCTAACTTTCATTAGTTAGACTGTATGTCTAACACCGCTTAGTTAGACTACACGTCTAACTTTCACTAGTTAGATTGCATGTCTAACACCGCTTAGTTAGACTACATGTCTAAGTTCGCTAGTTAGAAAGCATGTTTAACCCTGTGCAACTAATGTCAAGTCGGTCTAATGAATTCCATTAATATTATAAAATATTAACATTTAAAAATTACAATATAATAATTTAAGCAATTAAAAACTCAAATAATTATATTTTTATTTTTTTGAATCTCAAATAACTCATTATAGGACAACCTAATGTTGAAAAATAAATGGTTTAGCTTCCATCACCGTCTCCATATCCTCTTTTGTAAAATTAACTTAGAGATGTATCTTTCAAATTCAAATCTAGAATAATAATGAACGAGAGCTGTATTATATTAATAAGTTCAACTATATTAAGTGACTGAAGTGTTTGAGTTGGATCCCTACTAAAAAAAATTGAAATTAGATTAAGACTTAGATTCCTAAAATTGAAAAAGAAAAAAAAAACATAGCCTTCTTCTTTTTTACAACTTTTGAGATGTATTAAGATTGCACCTTATTATACTTCATTTATGGTTCCTCCCTATTAATGACCTGAAAACCTCAAAATACTATAAATTAAAGAGGTCATGTTACATCTCTCAAGATAGAAGTAAACAAGTAGTTATTAATAACAAACATATTAAGTATGGGAAAAGAGTTGTCTTTATTGTTGGGTGTCTTCTTGATTCTCCAACTATGTTTTGCTTGTAGCTATTTTCAATCTCCAATCTCTTTCTGGTTCTTTTTTGTATTTTTTGACATGTTAAGATTAATTATAGTTTGAAATTTCTTTGTAGGGGAACATGATTATGATTATCCTTTCAAATGGGTAAAAAACAAAAATTTCAAAAGGATGTGTGTTTCCAGTACTCAAAACCGATGCATTGAATCTTGTAGGATTAATGTTAGAGCAATCGATGGAAAATGTCGATATCTTGCATGCTACTGCAAATTTTCTTTCATGCCACCGCCAAGTCGTTAACGAAAACATACCCCAAACTGTTGGTGACAGAGGAAACTAAATATATAATAAGAGAGAATGTTAGCCTCTATGTTATTGGGATAATAAATTTAAATAAAGTTAAGATGAATATGAATAAAGTATTGTATTATTTCATAATCTATATTATATATTATAAACTTATGTCATTACATGAATATTCACAAGTTTAACTAAAGAGAAAGTGTAACAACTTATATCTTATAAGAATCATTGTTTTTGAGAACTTTAGGAAGGAACCACTAATTAATGATCCCATCAATTTGTAAGAACAAGTTCTACTTCCTCCATCCCTCAACCATTCATAAAGTTTAATAAGCTTTTATAGTTAATACAACTATTGCTTCTAAAAAACAATGAAATATAATGGAGAAAGATAGATTCATTACTGTTCAATTTTCCATTTATCTTCGGACCTAGGTCAAACCGCGATCCCCTAAAATATAAGCTCCAGCATCTGTCTGTTCTAGTCCTAGACAAATCTAAAAAATAGTTTGCACTCCTTTTCATAGGAAAGATCCGAGAAGAATACGTTTTTCTCATCTTTTATCCAAGTTGCAATTTCGTATTTTCTCAAGAAGTAGTCATGGGGGATATTTCCTTAAAATACTATTCCTGATAAATAAAATATATAGAGCGTTCAACACTAAAAAAAAAACAAAACGAATAATTCACAACATATAATTTTGTGTGTTTATGTTCTTTCTAACATCATCAACAACATATTGTTGTTTAATTGATATGATTATAGAAAAACTTATGTTATTGAATATAAATTAATAAAATAACAATTGATTAGAACAAAATAATTTTAAAAAAATTACAATATTTATTTTGTTTTATTGAAGAAGGATTTTTTATATAAGTTTTTATTGAATTCCAAGTGAATTCATACATATCATTATTATGTTGGACTTGAAAAAAATAAAATATTTGAGTCAAACTCCAAGAAAATGAAAAAGAAAATGTAACTGGAACTATGATTTGTAAAATTAATCACATTAGACACTAGGTAAATAATAATAATACTAATAATAATAATTTATTAAAAAAATATTATTTTAACCTAATAAAAATAAACAAAGTTGAAAAAAAAAATACACATAAATTTTAAAAACACTAAAATAATATTAACCAATAAATCCTAAAAACAACTAAAACCCAAATAATCATAATCGAACTATGTCTAATCAAAAATATTAATTAACATATATATGACTAACACCTCTTTCTCTATATTTCTCTCAAACAATGCGGTAAACATCTTAATTTCATACCGATAGAAAATATTATGGATCGACTAAGGTGGGATTAAACCCCTACATCCCTAAGCTCAATTTGTCTATGCATGTAGGGATATTGACGAATGATATATTTATAAAAGTATTGTACATTATGGTTAATCGCTGTATAATGTGTTAAGAAAAAGTGGAGAATGAATCTCATTTATTTTTGAATTGATAAAGAGTGACTGTGATTTGATACCTAATTTGAAACATGAATGACATTTAGAATTCTTGAGTGAATTGTCGTTTGTTGAGTTGTTGGGATAGAAATCTCGAGCTCGTTGGATTGAGGCGATATGTCCCTATCCCAATTATTTTATGGTGGAATATTTGACTCTAAAAGAACCATACGATGTCCATTGTCCGTGGTTGACCGGTATATTTTCTCAGAACGTTATTATTACAAATATATGAGAGATCTTTTCTGAAAAACGGGTAGAGGCGGTCGTTGAACTCATTTATATTGTGAGGATTTCTAAGCTCGTTAACTATAAATTTTATATTACAATTAATCTCCAAATAGTTAATCTCGTTGTCTTTAGAGTATTTTTAATGATAAGATAAACACTGGTATTTTAATATTGTTTTTATCGTTATGTTTAAACTACTCTCATTAATATTATAAAATATTGACATTTAAAAAAAATACAATATAATAATTTAACCAATTAAAAACTCATATAATTATATTGTTATTTTTTTGGAATCTCAAATAACTCATTATAGGACAAGCTAATATTGAAAAATAAATGGTTTAGCTTCCATCACCGCCTCCATATCCTCTTTTGTAAAATTAACTTAGAGATGTATCTTTCAAATTCAAATCTAGAATAATAATGAACGAGAGCTGTATCATATTAATAAGTTCAACTATATTAAGTGACTGAAGTGTTTGAGTTGGATCCCTACTAAAAAAAATTGAAATTAGATTAAGACTTAGATTCCTAAAATTGAAAAAAAAAAAAAAAACTTATCCTTTTTCTTTTTTACAACTTTTGAGATCTATTAAGATTGCACCTTATTATACTTCATTTATGGTTCCTCCCTATTAATGACCTGAACACCTCAAAATACTATAAATTAAAGAGGTCATGTTACATCTCTCAAGATAGAAGTAAACAAGTAGTTATTAATAACAAACAAATTAAGTATGGGAAAAGAGTTGTCCTTGTTGTTGGGTGTCTTCTTGATTCTCCAACTATGTTTTGCTTGTAGCTATTTTAAATCTCCAATCTCTTTCTGGTTCTTTTTTGTATTTTTTGAAATGTTAAGATTAATTATAGTTTGAAATTTCTTTGTAGGGGAACATGATTATGATTATCCTTTCAAATGGGTAAAAAACAAAAATTTCAAAAGGATGTGTGTTTCCAGTACTCAAAACCGATGCATTGAATCTTGTAGGATTAATGTTAGAGCAATCGATGGAAAATGTCGATATCTTGCATGCTACTGCAAATTTTCTTTCATGCCACCGCCAAGTCGTTAACGAAAACATACCCCAAACTGTTGGTGACAGAGGAAACTAAATATATAATAAGAGAGAATGTTAGCCTCTATGTTATTGGGATAATAAATTTGAATAAAGTTAAGATGAATACGAATAAAGTATTGTATTATTTCATAATCTATATTATATATAATAAACTTATGTCATTACATGAATATTCACAAGTTTAACTAAAGAGAAAGTGTAACAACTTATATCTTATAAGAATCATTGTTTTTGAGAACTTTAGGAAGGAACCACTAATTAATGATCCCATCAATTTGTAAGAACAAGTTCTACTTCCTCCATCCCTCAACCATTCATAAAGTTTAATAAGCTTTTATAGTTAATACAACTATTGCTTCTAAAAAACAATGAAATATAATGGAGAAAGATAGATTCATTATTGTTCAATTTTCCATTTATCTTCGGACCTAGGTCAAACCGCGATCCCCTAAAATATAAGCTCCAACATCTGTCTGTTCTAGTCCTAGACAAATCTAATAAATAGTTTGCACGCCTTTTCATAGGAAAGATCCGAGAAGAATATGTTTTTCTCATCTTTTATCCAAGTTGCAATTTCATATTTTCTCAAGAAGTAGTCATGGGGATATTTCCTTAAACTACTATTCATGATAAATAAAATATATAGAGCGTTCCACACAAAAAAAAAACAAAACGAATAATTCACAACATATAATTTTGTGTGTGTTTATGTTCTTTCTAACATCATCAACAACATATTGTTGTTTAATTGATATGATTATAGAAAAACTTATGTTATTGAATATAAATTAATAAAATAACAATTGATTAGAACAAAATAATTTTAAAAAAATTACAATATTTATTTTGTTTTATTGAAGAAGGATTTTTTATATAAGTTTTTACTGAATTCCAAGTGGATTCATACATATCATTATTATGTTGGACATGAAAAAAAATAAAATATTTGAGTCAAACTCCAAGAAAATGAAAAAAAATGTAACTGGAACTATGATTTATAAAATTAATCACATTAGACACTAGGTAAATAATAATAATACTATTATTTTTTAAAGATTGGAATATGCTCCCTTAATTTTAATTATTTTAAATAATAATAATTTATTAAAAAAATATTATTTTAACCTAATAAAAATAAACAAAGTTGAAAAAAAAATACACATAAATTATAAAAACACTAAAATAATATTAACCAATAAATCCTAAAAACAACTAAAACCCAAATAATCATAATTGAACTATGTCTAATCAAAAATATTAATTAACATATATATGACTAACACCGCTTTTTTTATATTTCTCTCAAACAATGCAGTAAACATCTTAATTTCATACCGATAAAAAATATTATGGATCGACTAAGGTGGGATTAAACCCCTACATCCCTAAGCTCAATTTGTCTATGCATGTAGGGATATTGAAGAATGATATATTTATAAAAGTATTGTACATTATGGTTAATCGCTGCATAATGTGTTAAGAAAAAGTTCAGAATGAATCTCATTTATTTTTGTATTGCTAAAGAGTGACTGCGATTTGATACCTAATTTGAAACATGAATGATATTTAGGATTCTTGAGTGAATTGTCGTTTGTTGAGATGTTGGGATAGAAATCTCGAGCTCGTTGGATTGAGGCGATATGTCCCTATCCCAATTATTTTATGGTGGAATATTTGACTCTAAAGGAACCATACGATGTCCATTGTCCGTGGTTGACCGGTATATTTTCTCAGAACGTTATTAGTACAAATAAATGAGACATCTTTTCTGAAAAAACGGTAAAGGCGGTCGTTGAACTCATTTATATTGTGAGGATTTCTAAGCTCGTTAACTATAAATTTTATATTACAATTAATCTCCAAATAGTTAATCTCGTTGTCTTTTGGGTATTTTTAATGATAAGATAAACACTGGTATTTTAATATTGTTTTTATGGTTATGTTTAAACTACTCTCGTTAATATTATAAAATATTGACATTTAAAAAAAATACAATATAATAATTTAACCAATTAAAAACTCATATAATTATATTGTTATTTTTTTGGAATCTCAAATAACTCATTATAGGACAAGCTAATACTGAAAAATAAATGGTTTAACTTCCTTCACTGCCTCCATATCCTTTAATAGGATCGGCGTAATCGATAGAGACGGGGTCTGGCTATTAATGACGACTTCGGATAAAAACTATTTGATAGAAATCCTGTTAAGGATTTAAATCATTTTCTATTCTGCACAACCTCTTGCGAACTCTTGAACGATTCAAGTGCGGAAATGTTTGCTTGAGATTGAATCTAAGAACCAATAATGTAAAGATGAAAGAAAGAAACAACACAACTGTTTGTTTATGGATATTCGAAGCTCTCCTACGTCACCCCTTCTTCCAAATACCGGAAGGATTCACTAAATTTTTAACGAATCAAATACAGTCGCACTACTATCTCACTGTTGAACAGAACACACTATGTTCAACTTACAATTTGAAGAATATCACTCAACTAATACAGTGCTTTGATTCTAACTCTCTCTTGATTAACACACAGTAAAAGCAAAAAAGCAGCTAACAGTTAAGATGAAATAATCTAAGTATCGATAGATAGATTGATTTCTCTCTGTAATTCCGTCAGTTCTTCCGTTGTCCTTGAGGATCTTTAAATAGGAGCAGGTATCAATGGTCGAATCTTCATAATGACATGTGGAGAGCTTCCATTGGAATGCCTCCATAGTACACAACAGAATTTGAGCACTAAGTTCGTGGCCGTACCAATCTTGTAGTGCGCCAAATATTCTTCATAGATATTACTGCAAAAATAAGTAGTGGGAAGAATATATGCTTACATGACATTAATCAATTGGTTGTAATTGGTTTTCGTACTGATCTTCACAAGAAAGTGGAGCAGGAGTAACGTACAGCTAGTTGATCATGGGTAGACGAGTTCTAGCTTCAAGCAACTACTTAAGCCTAGCATTACACGAATTTCAATTAGAAGACCTCGTCTATTGAAATTAGACGCCCCCGTCTAATAGTATCATCCATTAGACCACCTGGTCTAAAGGGATTAGACTTCACGTCTAATTACAATTCACTTCAGACTAATCTGAAGGGGTTAGACTGCACGTCTAACTTTCGTAATTAGACTGCACATCTAACTATACATTAGTTAGACTACACGTCTAACTTTAATTAGTTAGACTTCACTTCTAACTATACATCCCTTTAGACTAATCTGAAGGAGTTAGACTGCACGTCTAACTCTCACCAGTTAGACTGCACGTTTAACATCGCTTAGTTAGACTACACGTCTAACCTCGCTAGTTAGACTACACGTCTAACTTCGCTAGTTAGACTGCACGTCTAACTCTCACCAGTTAGACTACACGTGTAACACTGCTTAGTTAGACTGCACGTCTAACTATACATCCCTTCAGACTAATCTGAAGGAGTTAGACTGCACGTCTAACTCTCACCAGTTATACTGCACGTTTAACACCGCTAAGTTAGACTACACGTCTAACCTCGCTAGTTAGACTACACGTCTAACTTCTCTAGTTAGACTGCACGTCTAACTCTCACCAGTTAGACTGCATGTCTAACACCGCTTAGTTAGACTAAACGTCTAACCTTGCTAGTTAGACTGCACGTCTCACTTTCATTAGTTAGACTGTACGTCTAACACCGCTTAGTTAGACTACACGTCTAACTTTCACTAGTTAGATTGCATGTCTAACACCGCTTAGTTAGACTACACATCTAAGTTCGCTAGTTAGAAAGCATGTTTAACCCTGTGCATCTAATGTCAAGTCGGTCTAATGAATCTCATTAATATTATAAAATATTAACATTTAAAAAAATACAATATAATAATTTAAGCAATTAAAAACTCAAATAATTATATTTTTATTTTTTTGGAATCTCAAATAACTCATTATAGGACAAGCTAATGTTGAAAAATAAATGGTTTAGCTTCCATCACCGCCTCCATATCCTCTTTTGTAAAATTAACTTAGAGATGTATCTTTCAAATTCAAATCTAGAATAATAATGAACGAGAGCTGTATCATATTAATAAGTTCAACTATATTAAGTGACTGAAGTGTTTGAGTTGGATCCCTACTAAAAAAAATTGAAATTAGATTAAGACTTAGATTCCTAAAATTGAAAAAAAAAAAAAACTTATCCTTTTTCTTTTTTACAACTTTTGAGATCTATTAAGATTGCACCTTATTATACTTCATTTATGGTTCCTCCCTATTAATGACCTGAACACCTCAAAATACTATAAATTAAAGAGGTCATGTTACATCTCTCAAGATAGAAGTAAACAAGTAGTTATTAATAACAAACAAATTAAGTATGGGAAAAGAGTTGTTCTTGTTGTTGGGTGTCTTCTTGATTCTCCAACTATGTTTTGCTTGTAGCTATTTTAAATCTCCAATCTCTTTCTGGTTCTTTTTTGTATTTTTTGAAATGTTAAGATTAATTATAGTTTGAAATTTCTTTGTAGGGGAACATGATTATGATTATCCTTTCAAATGGGTAAAAAACAAAAATTTCAAAAGGATGTGTGTTTCCAGTACTCAAAACCGATGCATTGAATCTTGTAGGATTAATGTTAGAGCAATCGATGGAAAATGTCGATATCTTGCATGCTACTGCAAATTTTCTTTCATGTCACCGCCAAGTCGTTAACGAAAACATACCCGAAACTGTTGGTGATAGAGGAAACTAAATATATAATAAGAGAGAATGTTAGCCTCTATGTTATTGGGATAATAAATTTGAATAAAGTTAAGATGAATATGAATAAAGTATTGTATTATTTCATAATCTATATTATATATTATAAACTTATGTCATTACATGAATATTCACAAGTTTAACTAAAGAGAAAGTGTAACAACTTATATCTTATAAGAATCATTGTTTTTGAGAACTTTAGGAAGGAACCACTAATTAATGATCCCATCAATTTGTAAGAACAAGTTCTACTTCCTCCATCCCTCAACCATTCATAAAGTTTAATAAGCTTTTATAGTTAATACAACTATTGCTTCTAAAAAACAATGAAATATAATGGAGAAAGATAGATTCATTACTGTTCAATTTTCCATTTATCTTCGGACCTAGGTCAAACCGCGATCCCCTAAAATATAAGCTCCAGCATCTGTCTGTTCTAGTCCTAGACAAATCTAAAAAATAGTTTGCACGCCTTTTCATAGTAAAGATCCGAGAAGAATACGTTTTTCTCATCTTTTATCCAAGTTGCAATTTCATATTTTCTCAAGAAGTAGTCATGGGGGATATTTCCTTAAAATACTATTCCTGATAAATAAAATATATAGAGCGTTCAACACCAAAAAAAAACAAAACGAATAATTCACAACATATAATTTTGTGTGTTTATGTTCTTTCTAACATCATCAACAACATATTGTTGTTTAATTGATATGATTATAGAAAAACTTATGTTATTGAATATAAATTAATAAAATAACAATTGATTAGAACAAAATAATTTTAAAAAAATTACAATATTTATTTTGTTTTATTGAAGAAGGATTTTTTATATAAGTTTTTATTGAATTCCAAGTGAATTCATACATATCATTATTATGTTGGACTTGAAAAAAATAAAATATTTGAGTCAAACTCCAAGAAAATGAAAAAGAAAATGTAACTGGAACTATGATTTGTAAAATTAATCACATTAGACACTAGGTAAATAATAATAATACTAATAATAATAATTTAATAAGAAAATATTATTTTAACCTAATAAAAATAAACAAAGTTGAAAAAAAAAATACACATAAATTTTAAAAACACTAAAATAATATTAACCAATAAATCCTAAAAACAACTAAAACCCAAATAATCATAATCGCACTATGTCTAATCAAAAATATTAATTAACATATATATGACTAACACCTCTTTCTTTATATTTCTCTCAAACAATGCGGTAAACATCTTAATTTCATACCGATAAAAAATATTATGGATCGACTAAGGTGGGATTAAACTCCTACATCCCTAAGCTCAATTTGTCTATGCATGTAGGGATATTGACGAATGATATATTTATAAAAGTATTGTACATTATGGTTAATCGCTGTATAATGTGTTAAGAAAAAGTGCAGAATGAATCTCATTTATTTTTGAATTGCTAAAGAGTGACTGTGATTTGATACCTAATTTGAAACATGAATGACATTTAGGATTCTTGAGTGAATTGTCGTTTGTTGAGATGTTGGGATAGAAATCTCGAGCTCGTTGGATTGAGGCGATATGTCCCTATCCCAATTATTTTATGGTGGAATATTTGACTCTAAAAGAACCATACGATGTCCATTGTCCGTGGTTGACCGGTATATTTTCTCAGAACGTTATTATTACAAATATATGAGAGATCTTTTCTGAAAAACCGGTAGAGGCGGTCCTTGAACTCATTTATATTGTGAGGATTTCTAAGCTCGTTAACTATAAATTTTATATTACAATTAATCTCCAAATAGTTAATCTCGTTGTCTTTAGGGTATTTTTAATGATAAGATAAACACTGGTATTTTAATATTGTTTTTATCGTTATGTTTAAACTACTCTCATTAATATTATAAAATATTGACATTTAAAAAAAATACAATATAATAATTTAACCAATTAAAAACTCATATAATTATATTGTTATTTTTTTGGAATCTCAAATAACTCATTATAGGACAAGCTAATATTGAAAAATAAATGGTTTAGCTTCCATCTCCGCCTCCATATCCTCTAATAGGATCGGTTTAATCGATATAGACAGGGGGTCTGGCTATTGATTACAACTTCGGAAAAAAAAACGATTTGATAGAAATCATGTTAAGGATTTAAATCACTTTCTATTTTGCACAACCTCTTTCAAACTCTTGAATGATTCAAGTGCGGAAATGTTTGCTTGAGATTGAAGCTAAGAACCAATAATGTAAAGATGACAGAAAGAAACAACACAACCGTTTGTTTATGGATGTTCGGAGCTAACTCTCCTACGTCACCCCTTCTTCTAACCACCGGAAGGATTCACTAAACTTTTAACGAATCAAATACAATCGCACTACTAGCTCACTGTTGAACAGAACACACTATGTTCAACTTACAATATGAAGAATATCACTCAACTAATATAGTGCTTTGATTCTAACTCTTTCTTGATTAACACATAGTAAAAGCATGAAAGCAACTAATAGTTAAGATGGAATAATCTGAGTATCGATAGATAGATTGATTTCTCTCTGTCATTCCGGTAGTTCTTCCGTTGTCCTTGAGGATCTTTAAATAGGAGCAGGTACCAACGGTCTAATCTTCATAATGACACATGGCGAGCTTCCATTGGAAAGCCTCCATAGTACACAGCAGACTTTGAGCACTAAGATCGTGGTCGTACAAATCTGGTAGTGCACCAAATATTCTTCATACATATTCATGCAAAAACAAATAATGGGAAACATATTTGCTTGCGGTGACATTAATCAATTGGTTGCAATTGGCTGTTGTATTTATTTTCACAGGAAAGTGGAGCAGGAGTAGCGTACAACTAGTTTATCATGGGTAGACGGGTGCTAGCTTCAAGTAACTGTTTAAGCCTAGCATTACACGTATTTCAATTAAACGACCTCGTCTAATGAAATTAGACGCCCCCGTCTAATAGTATCATCCATTAGACCACCTGGTCTAAAGGGATTAGACTTCACGTCTAATTACAATTCACTTCAGAATAATCTAAAGGAGTTAGACTGCACGTCTAACTTTAGTTAGTTAGACTGCACGTCTAACTATACATAAGTTAGACTGCATGTCTAACTTTCATTAGTTAGACTACACATCTAACTATACATTCCTTCAGACTAATCTGAAGGAGTTAAACTGCACGTCCAACTCTCGCTAGTTAGACTGCACGTCTAACTCACACCAGTTAGACTGCACGTCTAACACCGCTTAGTTAGACTACACATCTAACCTCGCTAGTTAGTCTGCACTTCTAACTTTTATTAGTTAGACTGTACGTCTAACACGGCTTAGTTATACTACACGTCTAACTTTCACTAGTTAGATTGCACGTCTAACACCGTTTAGTTAGACTACATGTCTAACTTCGCTACTTAGACTGCATGTCTAACACCGCTTAGTTAGACTACACGTCTAACTTTGCTAGTTAGACTGCACGTTTAAAACCGCTTAGTTAGACTACACGTCTAACTTCGCTAGTTAGACTGCACGTCTAACTCTCACCAGCTAGACAACACGTCTAACCTCGCTAGTTAGACTTCACGTCTAACTTTCATTAGTTAGACTGTATGTCTAACACCGCTTAGTTAGACTACACGTTTAAGTTTTACTAGTTAGATTGCACGTCTAACACCGCTTAGTTAGACTACACGTCTAACTTTGCTAGTTAGACTTCATGTCTAACCTTGTGCATCTAATGCCAAATCGGTCTAATGAATCTCATTAATATTATAAAAAATTGACATTTAAAAAAAATACAATATAATAATTTAACCAATTAAAAAGTCAAATAATTATATTTTTATTTTTTTGGAATCTCAAAGAACTCATTATGGGACAAGCTAATATTGAAAAATAAATGGTTTAGCATCCATCACCGCCTCCATATCCTCCTTTGTAAAATTAACTTAGAGATTTATCTTTCAAATTCAAATCTAGAATAAGAATGAACGAGAGTTGTATCATATTAATGAGTTCAACCATATTAAGAGACTGAAGTGTTTGAGTTGGATCCCTACTAAAAAAATTGAAATTAGATTAAAACTTAGATTCCTAAAATTTAAAAAGAAAAAAAACTTAGGCTTCTTCTTTTTTACAACTTTTGAGATCTATTAAGATTGCACCTTTTTATACTTCATTTATGGTTCCTCCCTATTAATGACCTGAACACCTCAAAATACTATAAATTAAAGAGGTCATATTTCATCACTATAGATAAAAGTAAACAAGTAGTTATTAATAACAAACAAATTAAGTATGGAAAAAGAGTTGTCCTTGTTGTTGGGTGTCTTCTTGCTTCTCTAACTATGTTTTTCTTGTAGCTATTTTCAATCTCCAATCTCTTTCTGGTTCTTTTTTGTATTTTTTGACATGTTAAGATTAATTATAGTTTTAAATTTCTTTGTAGGGGAACATGATTATGATTATCCTTTCAAATGGGTAAAAAACAAAATTTTCAAAAGGATGTGTGTTTCTAGTACTCAAAACCGATGCATTAAATCTTGTAGGATTAATGATAGAGAAATTGATGGAAAATGTCGATATCTTGCATGCTACTGCAAATTTTCTTTCATGCCAACGCAAAGTCGTTAACGAAAACATACCCCAAACTGTTGGTGACAGAGGAAACTAAATATATAATATGAGAGAATGCTAGCATCTATGTTATTGGGATAATAAATTTGAATAAAGTTAAGATGAATATGAATAAAGTATTGTATTATTTCATAATCTATATTATATATTATAAACTTATGTCATTACATGAATATTCACAAGTTTAACTAAAGAGAAAGTGTAACTCTAGACTCGCAGCTAGAGACAGGGGAGACATTGGAACAGCAACAAGTTCAATGGGACCTTGCTTAACTCTGGACTCGATTATTCTAGAGTTCTTCTTCGAAGAACTTTTCAGACTAGTGGAACTAGCCTCTGATTCATTGACGGTTCTCGTTTTTTTAGCTCCTATCGGCAAGATAAAGTCGTCGGTTGTTTGGGATGAGTAACAGACCTTCCACCTATCTATTGACTTGATGCTCTAGATAATGATTCCTTGTTGTTCTTCATTCGGACAAGGGTGTTGGAAATAGTGAAGACATTATACACCCAAGTAGAATTGATTGGCTCAGAATCCCCCATGGGAACTCCAAAGTGTTCCAGTAGACGGCTAACTTCAGCGACAAAGCTCACACTTTCTTTGTTCTTGGGGTCAATCGTCGCGCACAGGTTCAAGTACAATGTTGAGGCTTAGTTGACCTGAATACCTTTTGAAATGGATGTCATGTAGTCAAAACGGTCTTGACTATAGAGATGAAAAGAGCTCGCCTTTCCTTGAAGAGCTTTAAAAACCACATCATTCAACAAAATAAAATGGGGTTTAAGAGCCTTCTTACTCCCGTTTAGAAAACCGTTTTCATTTCTGTCATGACTTTAGATGGAAGAGACAGGTTGATTGTATGGCCCTCCGATGGAAGTTCGAAGAACTTCGCATAGGATGCTTCGTTGAAAGAAATTCCAATGCCAGTCACCGTTGCAGTAATGGAATCGCCAACCATAGTCACTGATTTGATGAACTCTTAACTTCCTTTTCGTGGAAAATGAACGCCCCCCTGAGATACTTCCCGAGACCGGAATATTCAAGGGATCTGAACATGTCGACCACATCTTGCTGATCGAACGTATAAATGGAACGAAAGTCCACCTGCAAAGTACAATGACCGAATGTGATTCTCTTGTTTCCCATTTTCGAAAGAATACGAACATACACATGAAGAACAATGGTTTCTTAGAGAGAAGATCGAAGAAATCTAGGGTTCTTGAGAGATTTGAAAGAGAATAAACTTTTTCAATCTCATGAAGAATGTCCTTATATAGATTTCTAAGAGTCACATGGATTACCGTCACTTTTCCTAAGGGTAGGACCCATCATTTAAAATTGGACGTCCTTTCCAAACAATCATCATTAATTTTGGGATATATTAGTCATTCTCTCTTAACTTGAAATACATGTGTCTTCATGTTATTCGGAGATGACTATATTTATGTTTGAGGGGGGAAATTAGATATCATAGCACGTGGGACAGCTATCCTTGATCAGTCTAATACACATGTAGTTAGACGTTTTTCTTACATCTCCAATCTATGATATCTAAGCGTCTATTAGACACAGACGTCTAATCACGTGTCTTTAAAAACGTCTGACGTCTATTATACGTCGACGTCTAATTACGCATGAATAGAACGTATTAGACGTGTGTTTGGTTAGACGTGAGCATCCAATTGCTCTTGTCTTATAAACGTCTAACATCTATTAGACGTATACGTCTATCCATGTAGGCTATTAACCAAGACACATAGACTTAGATGCATAGATTGTAAATAAAAATACGTCTAAGTACATACTTTTTTCTTTTAGACGACCTCGTTTAATAGACCGATTAAAGCATTTTGTCTGCGTGTATCTTTATTTTCATAATAAGTTTTCCCTCTCATTTTGTGCATGTACAAAATGAATAAATAAATGTTTTGAGGTCCTTAAGACCAAAATTATTTTTAAAACATAAAAGATTTAGTCCTTTGGAATGGCAAAGGCCATTTTTGATCTCCTAAAATGTATACTCAGAAGAGTATGCTCCATGCTTCCTTCCTACAGCTTTCCTGTATCACCTACACAAGAAAATATTTACAAACTTTGGTACACACATTCAATTGGGTCCTCGATAAATCAATCCCTTTGGAATAGATATTTGAGTTATTCTGATGGATTTTCCATTTTGTGTTGTGATTAATGCGTATGATTTTGAATTAGCAGACGCCTTCCTAGTAGCTTTTGAAGATAATTTTCTTTTAAAACTCCTTGACTTTAAGTCAGGTTTTAGATTGCCAGACTTGCTGGCTGCATCTAACTTATTTTTCAGCCAGTTAACAGTCGGCGGAACATAAGTTATTTCATTCTTCAAAGCTACCTCTTCATGAATTGGATCAGATTCAATATCAGTCACATTCCCTTTGACAAAACTTATTGGCTTAAGCTTATCAGTTGCTGGGTTTGACTTTTTGTAGGACTGGTTTGGGTCATTGCTATCAAATCTTAAACTAGATCTAGATCCAACAGGTTTCAATAGACTAATCTGATATTTGATAGCTTCTCCAGATCTTGTCCAAGAACTAACAACATAGTTTAACCTTTTGTTTTAAAAAGAAAGAGTTTGAATTTGTTCCTTGAGCATCTCATTCTCGGGTGAGATCTCTACTACATTCTTTTCAAAAACATTTGGAGTTTGAGACAAAACCGGTTGAGATACTTTAGATGAAAATTTTATTTCATTTAGGGATTCTGCTAGCTTTCTGTACTCTATGACCATGTCATATAGTGCATCTACCAGTAGTTCCCTTGAATTTTTTCAGAAGAGAAGTCAAATACCTCAGTTTCCTGAGTTTCTTCTTCTTCTTTTGCCTTGAAGCAGGCAACCTCGTCTTCATCACTGTCGCTGGATAAGAAGTAAGAGTCACTATAGTTTCGTCTGTTCTTCCTGTCCCCTTCCATAAGAGCCCTTAGCTCCTTTTCTTCGTCTTTTTTCTTCTCATCACGCTTCGGCTTCCGACATTCCGATTGGTAATGACCTAAAATGCCACAGTTATAACACTTAACATTAGCTTTGGATTTCTTATTATATCATTAGAATTTGAAGAGCTTGAGTTAGAGTTGCTCTTTGATTGGATCAGCTTTATCTATAGAGACGGGGTCTGGCTAAGGATGAAGACTTATGAAAAACGGTTTGAAAGAAATCCCATTAGGGATTTAATTTGCTTTCTATTATACGCAAACACTTGTAAACACTTGAAACAGATTCAAGGCGGAATTGTTTACTTGGGTTTGAAGCACACAAGATGAAATATGAAAAGATGACAGAAATGAAAGAACACAACAGTTTGTTTATGGATGTTCGGAGAAACTCTCCTACGTCACTTCTTCTTCCAACCACTAGAAGGATTCACTATAATATGATTCGAATCAAATACAGTTTACACACACTTATCTCACTATTGAACAAAACACTTTCTGTTCAATTACAAAATAAAGAATATCACTCACCTAAAGGTGTTTTGATTCTAGCTCTCTCTTGATTCACACACAGTACAATCAGAAAGCAGCTTCACATTATGAATTCAGTAAGCAAGATGATTGAGTAGTTTCTCTCTCTGCAAAATCAGATTGCTTATTTGTTCTCTAAGGCAAATTCGTAAGGTAGATTGTCCGTTGTCCTTTAGATTTGTTAATACTGAGTAGAAGCTAACAGTCACATCTTTTAGAATGATATGTGGCACTCTTCCATTGGAAAGCCTCCATTGTACACAGCAGGTTCTGAGCACAAGGATTGTGGCCGTACATCACTAGTAGTGCGTCGAATATTCCATCAGGAATGTACCTGCAAAACAAGTAATGTGAGGAAAATTCTCTTACGTGGAATTCCTTAGTTGGTTGCATATAGTTGTTGTACTAATCTTCACTAGAAAGTGAAGCAGGAATAGGGTACAGTTATAGCACGTGGGTAGGTGAAATGCTAGCTTCAAGCATACTACTTAAACTGAGCATTAGACGTATTTCAGTTAGACGGATTATAAAATCAGTCTAATGAAATTACACATCTCCTTTTAATAATAACGTCTATTAGACCGCCTAGTCTAATTGCAATAACCATTAGACTACACGTCTAACTCCACTGAGTTAGACTACACGTCTAATTCCGGTTCTACCTCAGACTTGTCTGAAGGAGTTAGACGCACGTCTAACTTTCACAATCCATTAGATTGTAACTTTAGTAATCAGTTAGTGTATCATCTTGTATGTTCTCTTCTGTGTCCGGCATTTTGTCCGTTGTCTTTGAGGATCCTTAAATAGAGAGTAGTTATCAACAGTCGAATCTTCTATAATGACACGTGGCAAGAACCCATTGGAAAGCCTCTATAGTACACAAGTACAACAGACTCTAAGCACCATGATCGTGGCCGTACCAATTTGGTAGTGCGCCAAATATTCTTTGTTGGGTCAAATTATTTTGACTAGGTGTTGAAATAATTTAACCACTAAGATTTTGATGATGAATTCACTTATGAGTTTTGATGCAGGTGTATTGAAATCATATTTCACAAGACTTGTCTCTAATGAGGGTCATTAGATCGATTTTGGCATTAGTTGCATAGAATTAGACGTGTAGTCTAATGAATGCAAAGAATTAGACGTGCAATCTAACTCAGTGGAGTTAGACGTGCAGTCTAATATATGCGGAATTAGACGTGCAGTCTAATATATGCGGAATTAGACGTTCAGTCTAACTCAGTGGATTTAGACGTGCAGTATAATATATGCGGAATTAGACGTGCAGTCTAACTTAGTGGAGTTAGACGTGCAGACTAATATATGCGAAATTAGACGTGCAGTCTAACTAAGTGGAGTTAGACGTGCAGTCTAATATGTGCGGAATTAGACATGCAGTCTAACTCATCAGAGTTAGATGTGCAGTCTAATGAATTGTGAAAGTTAGACGTAAGTCTAACTCCTTCAGACAAGTCTGAGGTAGAACTGAAATTAGACATGCAGTCTAACTCAGTGGATTTAGAAGTGCAGTCTAATGGTTAGTGAATGATTAGACGTGTAGTCTAATTAGTGAAAGTTAGACGTAAGTCTAACTCCTTCAGACAAGTCTGAGGTAGAACCGGAATTAGATGTGTAGTCTAACTTAGTGGAGTTAGACGTACAGTCTAATGGTTTGTAACAATTAGACGTGTAGTCTAAATGTGAACGTTAGACGTGAGTCTAACTCCTTCAGATTAGTCTGAAGTGACTGTAATTAGACGTAAGTCTAATTCCATTAGACCATGCAGTCTAATGGACTCTATTATTAGACGGGAATGTTTAATTTCATTAGACTGGTTTTCACAATCCTTCTAACTGAAATATGTCTAATGCTCAGCTTAAGCAGTATACTTGAAGCTAGCACCTGCCTACCCACGTGCTATAGATATACCCTACTGTTACTCCACTTTCTAGTGAAGATCAGTACAACAGTTATATGCAACCAACCAAAGAATGCCACGTAAGAGAATTTTCCTCATATTACTTGTTTTGCAGGTACATCTCTGATGGAATATTCCGCGCACTACCAGTGGTGTACGGCCACGATCCTTGTGCTTAGAACCTACTGTGTACAATGGACGCTTTCCAATGGAAGAATGCCACGTATCATTCTAAAAGATTCGACCGTTAGTCTCTGCCTAGTATTTATCATATCTCAAGGACAATAGACAATTTGTCTTACGAGCTGCCAGATTTTACAAAGAGTTAATCTACAATTCTACTTGCCATTCTAGAGAGAGAAATCAAGCCTTTTACTATGAAGCTGCTTTCTAATTGTACTATGTGTGAATCAAGAGAGAGCTAGAATCGAAAACACATTTAGCTGAGTGATATTCTTTATATTGTATATTGAACAGAGTGTGTTCTGTTCAATAGTGAGCTAAGTGTGTGTAAACTGTATTTGATTCAAATCATATTATAGTGAGTCCTTCCGGTGGTTGGAAGAAGGGGTGACGTAGGTGAGTTTCTCCGAACATCCATAAACAAACTGTTGTGTTCTTCATTTCTGTCATCTTTTCATCTTTCATCTTGAGCTTCAAACCCAGGTAAACAATTCCGCCTTGAATCTGTTTCAAGTGTTTACAAGTGCTTGCATAGAATAGAAAGTGAATTAAATCCCTAACAGGATATCTTTCAAACCGTTTTTTATAAGCCTTCATCAATAGCCAGACCCCCGTCTCTATCCATAAAGCCGATCCTATCAATTGGTATCAGAGCCCTGTTTCTATTCTCAAGCTTTTCCTGAAATATGTCGACCATAACCAAAGATGCCAGTGCTACAGCCATTCCAACTTTCTCTCGAGAAAACTACATTGTTTGGAAGAAAAAGGTTCGTGCTCATCTTTCTTCTCTTCATGACGACATGTGGAACGTTGTCACAGAAGGTTCTATCAAGATTGATAAGGAGAAGGTTGACTGGACCGCTGATGAAAAGCGGCAGAACAACCTCAACAACATGGCTCTTGATGTTCTGTACAGATCTCTCGATGACAGCATGTTCAACTACATTATCGAATGCGATACTGCCAAAGAGGTCTAGGACAGACTCACCCAACTGTGTGAGGGCAACGAGCAAACTAAGGAAAACAAGATCATGGGTGCCACTCAATAGTTTGACAACTTCAAGATGCGTCCTGGTGAAACAATGAACGATTTCGACACTAGATTCAGCAAGATTGTCTACTCTCTGTCTATCCTAGGCAAAACCTATAGCAACCGAGAGCTTGCTATCAAGGTCATGCGTGCTCTTCCAAGAGAATGGGACATAAAGACAATAACGATGAAAGAATTCAAAGGTCTTAATAACATCTCTCTTTGATCTCTTTGCTAATCTCAAGGCCTATGAGTTCGAGCTGAACTGTAGGATAGAAGAAGATCAACCCACATCCGTTATCATTCCCAAGGCACTGGTGACTGCTGAAGAGCCACCAACCGCTCCGGATGTGAAGATGGCAGTTCAGCAGCTGAGCAGCGATGTCATGTCTCTCTTTGTGAAGAAGTTTGGTGACTTCATGAAGAAGAGAAACTCTAACTCAAACTCTTCAAATTCTAATGACAATAAAAAATCTAAAGCTAATGTTATTTGTTTTAACTGTGGTATTAAAGGTAATTATGCATCGTAATGCCGGAAGGCTCTTATGGCAGGTGACGGGAAGAACAAAGGAAGCAGTCGTGGTTCCTACTTTTCATCTAGTGAAAGTGTTGAAGAAGAGGTGGCCTGCTTCATGGCAAGAGAAGATGAATAAAGAACTCATGAGACTGAGGTATTTGACTTCTCTTCCAAAAAAATTTTAAGAGAAAAACTGGTAGCTGAACTAGATGACATGGTCATTGAGTACAGAAAGCTAACAGAATCCCTAAATGAAACTAAGTCTTCATCAGATATAAACAAACCAAATTTATCTCAAGCTGAAGAGTCAAATGTTTTTGAAAAGAAGATTGAAGAGATCTCATCTGAGAATGAGATGCTCAAAGAACAGATTCAAACCCTTTCATCTAAAAACAAAAGGCTAAACTATGTTGTCTGTGCATGGACAAGATCAGGAGATGTTGTCAAACATCAGATCAGTATGTTGAAACCTGCTGGATCTAGATTCGGATTGGGATTTGATAGCAATGACCCTAATTTGTCATGCAAAAAGTCCAACTCATCTGACAAGCTTAGGCCAATAAGTTTTGTAAAAGGGAGTATGACTGACATTGAATCTGATGCTATTCATGAAGAAGTTGCTTTCAAAAATGAAATAGTTTATGGTTCGCCGACTGTTAGCTGGCTTAAGAATAAGCTGGAAGCAGCTAACAAGTCTGGCAACTTAAAACCTGACTCTAAGTCAAGGAGTTTTAAAAGAAAGTCTTCTTCAAAAGCTAAAGGATCAATGGCAAGCAGGAAGTCATCTGCTAAGTCAAAGTCTTATGCATTAATCACAACACAAAACGGGAAATCCATAAGAATAACTCAAATATGGATTCCTAAGGGATTAATTGATCGAGGACCCAATTAAATATGGGTACTAGAATGTGTAAATAGTTTCTTTTGTAGGTGATGCAGGAGGACTGCAGGAAGGAAGCAAGAAGAATACTCTTTTGAGTACACAGTCTGGAAGATCAACAATGGCCTTCGCCATTCCAGTAGATAAATGTTTTTAATTGTTAAAAAATTTTTTGGTCTTTGGACCAAAAAAACTGTCTATTTGGCTCTTTTTGATTCATATACATAATGAGGAGGGAAATTACTTTGGAAGTAAGGATATCCTCTAGATGAATATTCTTAATCGGTCTATTAGACAAGTGTGTCTAAAAGAAACGGTTTGTACTCAGACGTATTTTTTGCTCAAAATCTATACATCTAAGTCTATATGTTGAGGTGTTAAACCTACGCGATTAAACAGAAACGTCTAATAGACGTTAGACATTTTTACGTCATGAGCAAGAGGATGCTCACGTCTAATCAAACACACGTCTAACACGTGGTGTTTATGCGAAATTAGACGTACGCGTCTAATAGACATTAGACGTATTTCTATACAACACGGAATTAGACGTATGCGTCTAATAGATACATCCGTCTAATAGACGTTTAGTTATATGGATTTTTGCTGTAAGAAAAACGTCTAACTACGTGCCAATTAGACTGATCAAGGACAACTGTCCCACATGAGGATATATCCATTTTTCCCGCTCAAAACATTAAACAGTCATCTCTTATCAACATGAAGACACGTGTCTTTCAAGTTTAGAGAAAATAACTAATATACCCTCATTTTTAATGATGACTCCTTGAAAAAGGACGTCTAACATTTATTGATGGGCCATACCCCTAAGAAAAGTGACGGTTATTATGTGTATCTCTTCTTTGTTTATATAAGGACATTAGTGCATGAGTTTGAAAGTTTTTAATCTCTCGAAATCCCTAAGAACCCTAGTTTTCTTTGCATTTCTCTCTCTAAATCTCTCTGAAATCTTGTGTCGTTTCATATTCTTTCGAAATTGGTGAACAAGAAAATCACTTTGGGTCATTGTACTTTGCATGTGGACTTTCCATCGGTGTACACTTTCGATCAACTGGAAGTGGTGAATATGTTCAGAACCCTAGAGTATTATGGGTTAAGGAAGTATCTCGGTGGTCCGTTCATATTCTATGAGAAAGAAGTTCACGAGTTCTTCAAATCTGCAACTATGGTGAGTGAATCCATCGTAGAAACCGTCAACGACACAGAGTTTTCTTTCGATGAAACCGTCTATGCGGAGTTCTTTGAACTTCCGACAGAGGGGCACACTTTCGACTTGATTCTTTCATCAGAAGTCATGCAAGAGATGAAGAAGACCTTTTCTGCCGATGATTTGTTGATCCATGTAAATGGAAACAAGAAGGCCCTTAAACCTCATTTCATTCTGCTGAACGACGTGGTAGCAAAAGCGCTACAAGGGAAGTCTAGCTCCTTCCATCTCTATAGTCAAGACCGTTTTCACTATATGTGCGCTATTTCAAAAGGAATCCATGTAAACTGAGCATCTACCTTTTTCCAGAACATCTTCTTTTCCATTTGTCAATCAAACAAGGAAAGCATAATGTATGCGGCTCAAATGAGTCGATTGATGGAGCATTTGGGGGTTCCCGTGGGTGAACCAGAACAGATCAACTCTCCGAGGGTATTCTATGCCGTCATAGTCGCTAGTACCCTGATAAGGATGAAGAACAACGTAGAATGTGCCTCTAGTACATCTAGCTATCAAACAAGTGGAAAGCCCTCTACCCGATCCAAGCAACCGTCTGCTTGTGTTATGTCAATAGGGGCAAAAAGATCAAAAATAATGAATGAATCGGAGGCTAGTTCCTCCAGTCTGAAAAGTTCAACCAAGAAGGACTCTGAATCAGTCGATTCTAGGTTAAGGCAAGGTCCAGGCGTACTTGTTGGAACTCCTATGTCCTCTCTATCTACTCCCTCAACTATTTTGAGAAAGCCTTCGAGATCCAGTGTCTCAAAGGAAAAGAAGACGAAGGCGCCCCGCGCGTCTAAATCATTGAAGGTAACCTCTTCTAAATCTTTGGCCGCTGTGCCTAAGTTTGATGTTCCTGTTGTGGAACAAGATGAATCTATTTTTTCTCCCTTAAGAGAATCTGTTGAAGGGCCCGTTGTTGAGTCAGATGGTCCAAATGATGAAAATGCTAACATGACTGTGTCTCCTGTTGTTCAAACTGATCTAGTAGTCGCTGGTGCTATAGAAAGTGCTCAACCAGAACAAGGTGATGTTCTTACCCTTGTTGCTGGTGAATCTGTTGTAAAAGAATCTTTAGTAGCCGGGAAGGTTACTCGTGTAGAGCTCCCTGTCGAACTGTGTAAGAAACCCCAAACGGCTTATGAACTTATGCGTTCTACAAGACAGACAGGTGGAATCGTGTTCAGTGAACCCAGACCTACTCCAAAACCCGTCGAGGTTGTTGGAAAAGGTAAAGATATTGCGATTCTAGTTCCTGAAGAAGTATCGGAGGCAACAAGCATTGATGACCTCGTGTTGGATCAAGTTAAGGCCATTGCGGCTGAAATTGGAAATATTTGAATCATGGTCCCTGGAAAGATTGTCTTCCAAGTACAATGAAACCCTATCAAATTATGCGATAACCCGAGAGTGGAAGAAGCATGTAGCCAATGAGAAGAAAGTTCTGAAGTGGTCTAAAACTTCAGAGGTATGTGAGGCTCTGAAGAGAAAGGATCTTGTTGAAGCATGCCTATGTGGAAGAGACATTTTCCCAATTCTTGAAGCCAGAAAGGCTAATTTCAACCATGTTAAGAAAGGTTCTAAAATTGAAGTGAAAGTATTAAAGAGGCTGGATGATATCATGGACAGTTACGTTTCGGTTGCTTCTGGATACGTTCATGGCTCTAATTGCTCTGGTGCAAAGCGATTTGATGATGATGAACTGATGGACATCCTTGATGCTGCTGATGATGTCGATGAGCTAGACGCTGCTCTCTTGATTGAATTCGGGAATCTGTCTATGGAAGAGGGATGTATTCTAGATCAACCCATTCAAGAGAACCCTCAAGAAGAAGAAGAAGAAGTAATTGTTCAAGAGCCTAAACAAGCTATTGTAACAAATGAAGAAGAGGTTCCTGAAAAAGATGCTATTGAGGAGGCTGCTCAAGCTCCTATTGAAGAAAATGCTGTGATTCCTATGTTTTGAGAATGGAGGAAGCCCAAGAGAAAGTGGCTGAGGTAACTCAGCCAGAGATTATAAGATCTGAGGGGGAACCCTCCAAAGATAATGTTATTGAAGAAGAGAGTTCCACATCTGAGGAGGAACAGGGTCAATACGCAAGTCAAGCAAAGCCCCGTT
This sequence comes from Impatiens glandulifera, assembly GCF_907164915.1. Taxonomy (NCBI): domain Eukaryota; kingdom Viridiplantae; phylum Streptophyta; class Magnoliopsida; order Ericales; family Balsaminaceae; genus Impatiens; species Impatiens glandulifera. Next base: position 15,583,832 of record NC_061866.1, on the reverse strand, counting down.
TATTCCCCAACACTATTGTGGGAAATGTTCATGAAAATATTAAAATTCCTCTTCACTACTCTGGAAATCTATTTGAGAGATTTCAGATAGCTGAAGATGAATTTTAGAAGAGGAGCAGAATGAAGTTGCTAAGGTAGCTCAGAAGAATCAACCGGAGCAATCCATGTAGATTCATACTCAGTTTGAGCCAATTCAGAGTATGGCAGCAGAGTCTCAAGATAATTCATCAAATGAAGAATCCTCTGTTGAAGGTAACAAGCCGTTAATGTCTATGAAGTTTGTGCTCTCATCTCTTCAGAAGAGCATGATAAAGGCCTTGAACACCCCAGAAGAAGAAAGAAAGGGCTTTGCTGAGGTTATCAAAGTCCTTACTGAATTGGATAACACCCTGAAGAAGAACACATATGAGACTCATGTCTCAAAACTAAACTTCTCCAAGTTTGAAAAGAACCTCTTCAGTCGTTAATCTGAAATGATGGACCTTGAAAGGCACATCAATGATGATCGTCACAGGGAGACTTTGGATGAATTCAGTCTGATAAAGAATTAGATGGTGGAAATTCAGGGTTGTTTAAGGACAAATGACAGTGAACGACAGGAATTTGCTGACTTCATTGCAAGGAAGTTTTAAGCAAAGGAGAACGCAAAGGCTAATGCTGAAAGAGATCAACCTCGAATCACCCAAGACGAGTCAAGTAGAAGAAGTGACAGTGTGTTAACCGGCACTAGATCCAGACGAGCTCCAAGCAACGATGATAATTCTAGGCCAACAAAGAGAGGTGGAGGTCGAAACGGTGGTGATCGTGGAGGCAGAAGTAGTGGTGGTGGCCGTAGTAGGCTATTTGGTGTTGATCAAGGAGGACGTGCTAGTGGTGGTGATCGTGGTGGTAGATCAAGTGGAAGCGGTCGTGGTGGTCGCGACTTTCCTCCTTTTCTTAACATGTTAACCGGCCAAGACATGAGCCCAACCGATCCTCGAGTTAAAAGGGAAAACAATAATTTCTTTTCTTCTACTCTATCTAAGTCTTTCAAACAATGTTTCTTTGATGATTTACTGAATATTGGTTTTTGGAAGATTGATGTAAGTGAACAAGAGTTTTTTTATTTATATGATGAATGCATATTTTGGTATATATATGCAGGTTTTTAATTTTTTCATCAAAAAGGGGGAAGTTATTGGGTCAAATTATTTTGACTAAGTGTTGAAATAATTTAAACACTGAGATTTTGATGATAAAATGACTTATGAGTTTTGATACAGGTGTATTGAAATCATATTTCACAAGACTTGGCTCTAATGAGGGTCATTAGACCTATTTTGCATTAGTTGCATAGAATTAGACGAGCAGTCTAATGAATGCAAAGAATTAAATGTGCAGTCTAACTCAGTGGAGTTAGACGTGTAGTCTAATATATGCGGAAATAGACGTGCAGTCTAACTCAGTGGAGTTAGACATGTAGTCTAATATATTCAGAATTAGACGTGCAATCTAAATCAGTGGAGTTAGACGTGCAGTCTAATATATGAGGAATTAGACGTGTAGTCTAACTTAGTGGAGTTAGACGTGCAGTCTAATATATGCGGAATTAGACGTGCAGTCTAACTCATTGGAGTTAGACGTGCAGTCTAATATAGGTTGAATTAGACGTGCAGTCTAACTCAGTGGAGTTAGACGTGCAGTCTAATATGTGCGGAATTAGACGTGCAGTCTAATGGATTGTGAAAGTTAGACGTAAGTCTAACTCCTTCAGACAAATCTGAGGTAGAACCGGAATTAGACGTGTAGTCTAACTCAGTAGAGTTAGACGTGTAGTCTAATGGTTAGTGAATGATTAGACGTGTAGTCTAATTAGTGAAAGTTAGACATAAGTCTAACTCCTTCAGACAAGTCTGAGGTAGAACCGAAATTAGATGTGCAGTCTAACTCATTGGAATTAGACGTGCAGTCTAATGGATTGTAACATTTAAACGTGTAGTCTAATTGGTGAAAGTTAGACGTGAGTCTAACTCCTTCAGATTAGTCTGAAGTGACTGTAATTAGACGTAAGTCTAATTCCATTAGACTAGGCGGTCTAATGGACTCTGTTACTAGACGGGAATGTTTAATTTCATTAGACCGGTTATCACAATCTGTCTAACTAAAATACGTCTAATGCCCAGCTTAAGCAGTATGCTTGAAGATAGCACCCGCCTACCCACGAGCTATAGTTGTACTCTACTCCTGCTCCACTTTTTAGTGAAGATCAGTACAACAGCTATATGCAGCCAACCAACGAATGCAATGTAAGAGAATTTTCTTCATATTACTTGTTTTGCAGGTACATCTCTGATGGAATATTCGGCGCACTACCAGTGGTGTACGGCCACGATCCTTGTGCTCAGAACTTGTTGTGTACAATGGAGGTTTTCCAATGGAAGAGTATCGCGTATCATTCTATAAAATTTGACCGTTAGTCTCTGTCTACTATTTATCATATCTCAAGGACAACGGACAATTTGCCTTACGAACTGCCAGATTTTACAAAGAGTTAATCTACAAATCTTCTTGCCATTCTAGAGAGAGAAATCAAGCATTTTACTGTGAAGTTGCTTTATGATTGTACTGTGTGTGAATCAAGAGAGAGCTAGAATCAAAAACACCTTTAGCTGAGTGATATTCTTCATATTGTATATTGAACAGAGTGTGTTCTGTTCAATAGTGAGTTAAGTGTGTGTAAACTGTATTTGATCCGAATCATATTATAGTGAATCCTTCCGGTGGTTGGAAGAAGGGTGACGTAGGAGAGTTTCTCTGAACATCCATAAACAAACTATTGTGTTCTTCATTTCTGTCATCTTTCATCTTGAGCTTCAAACCCAAGTAAACAATTCCGCCTTGAATCTGTTTCAAGTGTTTAAAAGTTTTTGCGTAGAATAGAAAGTGAATTAAATCCCTAACAATATTTCTTTCAAACCGTTTTTCATAAGCCTTCATCAATAGCCAAACCCCCGTCTCTATCGATAAAGCCAATCCTATCATTCTTCTAGATATTTCCTACAGGAAACAAGTAGTGGGAAGAATATTTGCTTACGTGGCAATGATTAATTTGATGTAATTGGATATTGTACTGATCTGCACGGAATAGTAAAGCATGAGTAGCATACAGTTAGTTGATCGTGGGTAGATGGATGCTAGTTTCAAGTAACTGCTTAAGCATGGCATTAGACGTGCTCCAATTTGACTGACAAGTCTAATGAAGTTAGACGCCCCTATCTAATAGTAGGATCCATTAGACCACCAGGTCTAATCAAATTAGACAACACGTCTAATAACGAATCCCTTCAGACTAATCTGAAGGGGTTAGACTACACGTCTAACTTTCATCTGTTAGACTGCACGTCTAAATACAAGTCCCTTCAGACTAATTTGAAGGAGTTAGACTGCATGTCTAACTTTCATCTGTCAGACTACACATCTAACTTCGTATCTGTTAGACTACATGTCTAATTACGTATATGTTAGACTACACGTCTAACTACGTCTGTTAGATTGCACGTCTAACTACGCCTCTTAGACTACACGTCTAACTACGCATCCGTTATACTGCACGTCTAACTAAGTATCTGTTAGACTGCACGTCTAACTACGCCTGTTAGACTACACGTCTAACTACGTATTTGTTAGACTGTACGTCTAACTACGCATCTGCTAGACTGCATGTCTAACTACGTCTCTGTTAGACTACACGTCTAACTACGCCTATTAGACTGCACGTCTAATTACGCATCTGTTAGACTACATGTCTAACTGTGTATTTGTTAGACTACACGTCTAACTATGCCTGTTAGACTGCACGTCTAACTACGCATCCGTTTGACTGCACGTCTAACTGCGTATCTGTTAGACTGTACGTCTAACTACGCCTATTAGACTGCACATCTAACTACGTATCTGTTAGACTACACGTCTAACTATCCATCTGTTAGACTTCAAGTCTAACTACATCTCTGTTAGACTGTCCGTTAGACTACACATTTAACTACGTCTGTTGGATTGCACGTCTAACTACGCATTCGTTAGACTGCACGTCTAACTACATCTCTGTTAGACTGCATGTCTAACTGCGTATATGTTAGACTGCTCGTCTAACTACGTTTGTTAGACTACACGTCTAACTACATATCAGTTAGACTACACGTATAACTATGCATATGTTAGACTTGCACGTCTAAGTGCGTATCTGTTAGACTAAACGTCTAACTACATATCTGTTTAGATTACACGTCTAACTTAATGCGTCTAATAGCCAGTAAGTCTAATGAACCTCATTCAAACTTAGTCTAAATTAGCAACTTTTCGATACACCTACACCAAAACAATTAGACGACTTAGTTTATGTTTTATACAAACTCATCATCAAAATTTCATTTCTCAAAGTGATTTTACCCTTAGTCAAAATAATTTGACCCAACATGTTCTTTTCCTAATCACTCAAACAGAAAGGTTAGGATTATTTGGACAATCTGAAAAGATTTCGAGACCTAGAAAATGTCTATGTAAATCTAGATTAGTAAATGGTTCGATGAAGTCAAAGCATAGGGTGCTTTGTCCCTCATGGATGAACTGTCCATTCAAGGTTGGTGGAATAACTATGCGTCGTTTGGATAACCTTTCCTTGCGAATTTCATAAAATCCTATACGAATGTATCCTAGACTGTGGTGATCCATGTTATAACATGGTTGTGGGAATGATGTTATGCCATTGGCATTCGGGGCTAAGACCATGCAAGGGAAATATCTCAGTATGCGCATCATTCTATTGGAGGGGAGGTAAAACATACTAAACTCAGGGTGTTTGGATGAGTCTTTACATCTTACGAGGATTAGACATATCTCAAGACCGCTTAGTTCAACCTCATGGGTGTCAATATGGGTGGACCCAATGACTATTGCAGTGTCAGTTTTGTCGTTGACTATGATTACTTGGTCGTTGGCAATAAACCTAAGTTTTTGTGAATTGTAGAGGCTAAAGCCTTGGCTTCATTCAACCAGGGTATTACTAAGATCAAATTATAGGAATGTTACATGTTGATGACACAAAATTCAACTTGAAATGGTATTCTAGGCACTCAGACTATGCAATTGAGGCAACCCCTTATCTCGCGGCAAGAGTTGTATGATCTTGTATTAGATACACCAATTTCCCTAAGAGTCTGTCAAGGGTAAATGTTGAGAGCGATCCATTGTCTATTAAGACCATCGAAACAGTCTTTCCCTCCATTTGCATAGAAATGTAGATGTCTTTATGATGGTTTGATTCGACTGTTGCATACTAGAAAATATGATCCCTACTTATTCTCTAAGGGTGGTGTTGATAGGGACATTGTCATTGCTTAAATCATTGAGGACTATTTTCTTGTGCTCGATAGAGTATATAAGGATTTATTAGATAGAAATATAGGCATTTGTCATTTTCAGTTGACTCAAGAGACTATCTCCTAGGTTAAGAGCTCTAGGCTCGTTTACACTTATTGTCCCTACAAGCGATTGAGATGTGGATGTCACATTGGGCGGTATGGTTTTATAAAATTGGGTTGAAAATCCGTTCCACCACATGTTGTCGCGATATCTATCGGGACATAGATGTGGGTAGTCATTTTTTACTTCCACCATTCAGAAGTTTTATAATAGCAGGTTTTGGATTTCTTTTTGGTCCAAGGATTAATCATGTTGATTTCTGATTCAACGTCATGGATCATGTTTACTAAGAGGTATTAGGAAATTAAGTGGAGAACAATTGGTTCTCCAAGTCGCAATGGTGTTATTGAAAGAGTGTACATTTTTAAAAAGACTGACGGGTCGCTTTTTTCGATGTACTTGGATATGGATGAAAGCTTGACGCCGAAAGGAATAACTACTCTTTCGACAACTTTCATATCATCTTTTTGGTCATAGTGTTCTTTAATACTTTTTCCTTTAGTCATCTTGTTTAGATAGGCTTACATCTGTACCTGCATGGCTTGAACTTGAGCCATCTTTCGTTCATATTCCGTTAGGAGTGATTGATTAGTCGCTGAAATTTGTTTTTCTTGTGATCTTAGTGGGTTAATTACCTCCTCATGGTGCGCCCGTGTGGTTAGGTCGATATCCTCTTCGGAGTCTTCATAGAGAGATACTTCCTCTTGAACGTGTTCACTAGTAGGACGGGGTTAATGAGGGTGACCATAACCGGAATAGACTGGTTAGGAAATTGAGAGGAAGAGGCATATTTTGGGATGTAGACGGGATTTGTTGATTAGTTAAAGAAGTTGTGATCAATGCGAGTTGTTCTATTACATGTTGCAAAACTGTCTTCATTTCCCTGAATTTAATCGATGAGACCATTTCAGGTATTGGGGGTTCTTCGGCAATTTGGTGGCGTATAAAACGTCCGGTTTTGGGTCTCTTTTCTAGGGGTCATGTCGACTGTCGTAGTCGTGGATTATTACGAAGAGAAAGATGTAAGAGTTTGCAGTTGTAACAAAGTACAATGCAATGCATAATCTTATTATATGAATCTTAGAGAGTGAATATCTCTTTTATGATTCGTAAAGAAAATATAGAGTTATTATATAAACATACTCATTAAGTTTGTTACAAATAGAGATCTCTTGTTGATATTTTATAGAGAGAGTCTAAAAGAGAAAAAGCACGGGCATTAGGTCTAACCATAGCCTATTCTCACACTGGAAACATCCTCCTCTTCACTTTCCTAGATCTGCTCATATTCTTGGAGAACGACATTTATTACTTCCTTCGCGTTTTTAGGATATTCATTTGAAAGATGTTCCATTTCTCTAGATATCCCACATAGGTCTTGTGGTCGATTGACCTGTCTATAGAGAAAGCAACATCTATGTAACTATAGTTGAATTGCTTGAATAGGCTATGTGTGTAATAACAAGTAACCCACTTCAAGCCTAGAAGCATAATCATGGATTTATCATCCATCATGAATGTCATTTTCTTGATGGGATACCCTGGGAGTATTTTTCTGATTTCATCATTACTCTATAAAAGAGGTCCATGCGAAGATTCATTCATTCTTCAATATTGAAGAGAAGGGGACATGGTGTTTTCAAGACATACTAACGGTAAACGTTTAAGATGGTAGAGCATCCAGGTTTAGAGAATTAAAGGTGAGCTTCTTTTGCTCATAGTAAAAGTTATGAGTTGTTTAAACCCACCAGCGTTTCAGCCAGAATGATACTTGAGGGGTCTTTGTTTCCCCTACGCGTGTGGTATGCTATCTCCAGGATTTTTAAGGAGGGTTTACCATTTACTGGTGTTACGAAAAAATAAGCTAATAAGATCGTCATTGTTATCATGGATGATCCTAAAGTCAAAGGAATTTCTCCATTCCTTACTTCAATGTTGGTCCATGTTTGGAAGTCGATATATGTCTTTGCGAGGATATTATCAGATGTTACTTTAGAGTATCTGTATTCCTCTTGCAAGAGATTTCTTAGGGACATTGATTATACAAATGGTTTCAGATGTATAACATTCGTGTTGTCCATCATTAGGATAGCTCAGAATTCTTCCATGGTTGGGCACATGTGCCTTTCTCCCATGAAGTAGGCCCATTATACGGGGTTCCACCTTCTTTGCATTTCCATCATGAAAATGGAGTTTATTTCGAAGTTTATGAACCTCATGATGGGAATGAGTCCATAGGATCGATAGTTCCCCTCATTTTCATGGAAAGCATTAATACATGGATCTAGTGTGGTATCCATCAACATGGACATCGTTCGTGATTAGAAATTCAAAACATTTACAAAAATGCATTTGTTTTGAAAAGAAGGAAACATGTTTGATAAGTTCATTTACATTAACATGCATAAACATAATACATATATAGTAATCACGTAAGGGTTGAAGTGACAAGGTTTTGGTTGTCTAGGCACGATAAACAACCGACTTGATGATAGTAACCAGGTTTTTTGTTCTAAGGGGAATCATAAGAAATTATCATTTGTCGATAGTGGAGGGGTAAAATTGTCACCATAAACTAGGGAATATCAACTCAGTTGGGAATTTCTTCCATCTTCACAATGCATACGTCCTATCAGACGGCTCATAGCCAAAGGGTGGGTCGATCTCATGTATTCTAGTTTTTTCTTTCGCAATATCACTCGTTTTGTAATAAGTTTTCATTCCTCATTTACAATCTTTTCACATATATATAGAAGTATCCATTCCAGTCGTGTACTTCTTTACAACCACGATGAGGATGATGTACCATTTTCATGTAAAGGTATTTAATAGACTAAAACATATGCGTCTCTTAGGTGTTGTACCTTTCAAGACAAGCCTATTAAGTTAAAAATGTGATACAAATGTTTCAAAAGCCAAGTTTATATTTTTGAGTTAAACATTTATTCCTCAACAGAGTCTCTAGAAAGTTAAAACCCCCGGAAAACCCCTTTGGTTCCGTGGAAGCTTAATGTTCGAGAAATTCCAACATCGGTTTAAGTGTTAGGAATCTTCTTTTAAAATAAAACATTATTTTTAAAAGATTTTAAATGATTCCTGACAGCTTTTGAAATTAATTAAAAATAATTAATTTGGGGTTCAATTTAAATAATCCGGGGATTTGCGATAATCAAATTACAAATTATTTTTTTAGAAATCCATTGTTTAATTTAATTAGAAATAATTAATTTAAAATATAACTTCTCTTGTTATGCTAGATATTTCCTCGACATTTCCTCATCTTCCTCGAGATACTGTTCGGCTCTATAGTTATAGCGGACATTGCCTTGAGGATGTGTCATTTCATCAATGAAGTCCATTGGCTCGTCCTCATCATAAAAGTTTAAGTTTGTTCGAGGAGTGGAAACTCGAGACTCATCTGAGCTGGACGATTTTGTCCCATGCAAGAACTTAAGAGTGGAAGAGCAATACTTCTCCATGAGCCCGCTTAGATAATTAACCACTTTCGCATCCATTTGAGTAGTATTAGTAAACAAATTAAAATTCATTCGGCAACTGGTATAGAAAGGGAAAAGAGCACGATCTCTCGCATAGGCTTCCACAAATTCCCTTCTCTTGAGGGCTTCGGAAACATCTTTAGTTTTGGTCAAGGAAAATATTTTCTTTTCCAAATTCAGCTCATACCATTTTTCATCTTCTTCAACTTCTAGGAGCACATTATTGAAGCTGGTGAAGATCTTTGCGTTGAGCTACATGTTAAATAGGTGATTTTGACACTAGCATCAGCTTCAACCTCTTCGACTATCAATTTTATTGAGGCTTGGCTTTAAGAGTTAAGTCAAGAGGGGAAGCATGCATTAACCCAACAATTCCTTTCACTGCTCCTACAACTTCGGTAGGTTTCGGATCCTCTACAGGTTCCATGATCATAATCCCTCTGACTTTTCTCATCTAGGCAAAAGAGGAAAAATGTTTTGAGGCAGCACTTGTTGAGGAACCCTCCACAACATTTGTAACGTCTTCCATTTCCACATCAATAGCATCCGAAAGGGCAACACCTCTTGCTGAGTGGAAGGGACAAGAGTAGATTTTGGATCGATGGCTACCGTGACCACCTTATCAACAACAATTAAAGCCTCCTACTGGATAACATGAGTAATATCAAGCTGGACGACTGCATCATTCTCTGTGTGATCGGCTGGAAGAACATCCGACCGATCAGTAATAAAATCGTCGATTATAACACTTGGAATATCGGCTATAACTTTTTGAACCTTTAAAACCTTTCGCTCAAACGGAGTAGCCATAGGCGTTGTAGCCTGAGCTTATGCTAACTCTACTAAAAGGACCCTATAGCGATAGAGATGATGCAGCAAACAACGGTGGAGTAGAGATATTACCTCAAACCGAGCCTACTTTCGGGATTAGTTGATTTCGCCCGCTTCTCTAGTTTTGTCTTTACCGGTTGAGCTCGCAACTGATTCAACTCCAAAAGATTTGAGCATTTTTGCAGATGTAGAATGGCTAGAAGAATTAATGCGTTTAGAATCACCAGCATATTTACCACCGGCCGATTATTGTCCGGAGGCCTCAGAGTTGGACTCCTTGCCTTTCTTAGTCCTGGTTATATACCTTACAACCGTGATAGAAGAGATGACTTTATTGGGATTAATAGGGGTACCTGAACTGATGGGCACTCCCATATGCTTTAATATCCGACCAATCTGGACTGAAAAGCCTAGACTTTGTTTGGTGTATGGAGACACAATTTCACAAAGAATGTTGAACAAGACAGCCCCCCCGTTCACGGTTACTTACCTTGTTATGGAAACCATCATTTCGAACTTAAATTAAGTTATGGAGTCATAGTCTCCTCCACTCCATTGGAGTGATTTAGAAGTAATGTCGCATAAAATGCGATATTCACACTTTAGATGTTTTTTCTTCCCGCTACAGATGTCGGGATGTCAAGATCGGAAAAGAATGTTTGCATTTCGAGTAGAATATTAGAAGGGATCTCCTTAGAGAAATGTAGACCCTTCGTAGGAAGCCCTAAAATATCAGCGAACGCAGCTTCTTTAATAATAATATATTTTTCATTCTCCTTAACCGAGATGGATTCTCCAATGATTATTGCCGAGTCAAAGAAAGCCCGCACTTCCTCGTCATAGCTAATAAATGGACCTCCGAGTAACTTCCTAAGGCCGGAAGCCTCAAGAGATCGAAAAACTGCCTCCATCTTCGATATCCTAGCATTGTAGATGGATTCAAAATCTACCTTTGGAGTTGTCATCAAATGTGATTCTTGATCCATATTCGTTTACTACGTTTGTTAGAAGCTTGTTATTTCTGGTCATATGCCTTGGGAATTCACTGTTCAAGTACCATTCTCTAACCTGTGAATAAAAGTATTTACAACCTTTGGTACCCACATTTAATTGGATCCATGGTTAACCAGTCCTTTGGCAATCCATACTTGTGTTACTTTGATGGATCTCCCAGTGTTTGTCTTAATAATTTTAATTGAATTTGGCTTGACATCTCTTTGTCTGCCTTTAGATGAGTCAAGGTTTTGACAATGAGTATTGATTAGACCTTCTCGACCGCTTCTCATGTTTACGTCTAGCCGACCGACTGACTTTCCTTCTCTCAGGATTAAGCCACTGTGACTTGCCAGTTGACTCCACATAATTTAATTCCTTTTTAGTTATTGACTCATTTCCATCGTGATTCGCTTGAGTTTCAGTTGACGTATCATTGACAAAACTTATAGAGGGAAGTTTGCCTTTCGTGGGTTTCAACTTTTTACATGACTTGTCTGGGTTGATGTTGTCATAGGCTAGACCAAATTGTATTTGAATGGCCTTAGTTGAATCGTCATCTGATTGACCGCATCCGCAGACTTCGTTCATGCAACAATCACATAGTTGGCTCTTTCGTTTTCTTTGGTCAACAATTGAATTGTCTCCTTGAGCTTCTCAATCTCAGAGGATAGTTCATTTGTTTACCATTAATGTTGTTTGGTTGAGTTGAAATGAGGATAGACAATTTCTTGTACTCAATGACCATGTCATTAAGTGCAGTAATCAGGTCCTCTCGAGTGAACTATTTAGAGGCAAAGTCAAATACTTCTTCGTTGTTAGCGTTAAAGAACTTGATTTCTTCAACATCACTATCACTTGAGGAACTGGAATCCGATTCACTTTAGTCCCATTTGCTTCTTCTTTCCTTTGCCAACATTTCTTTCTGATCATTTTTATGCTTGGATGATTTATGATCCTCCGTATATTTCTGATCAACTGGCTTCTTATCATCTCTCCTTGGCTTCCGACATTCCGACTTGTAGTGACCCAAGGTGTCACAGTTAATGCAATGCATGTTAACCTTGTAATCATTAGAGTTATTATTGTTATTGAAAGATGGGTTGGGTTAACTAGTGGAAAATGTATATTCACCAAGGAAATTAACCGAGAGTGAATAAAGCTCTCGGAAATAAATATTTCACGGAGAGTAGTAATTCGCTCTCGCTGAAATTTATTATAATCACAGAGATCAGTTCGTCTCTCTCGCAGATAAGTCATAATTCTGAGGGCAACATTGTAACATGTAACATAGAAACTCATGTTGATCACAACTTCTTTAACTAATTATCAAATTCCGTCTACATCCCAAAACATACATTCTTCTCCTCAATTTTATAACCAGACAATCCCGGTTATGTTCACCCCCATTATAACCTGTCCTACTAGTCAGCAAGCTCAAGAAGAAGACTCTCTCTATGAAAACTCCGAAGAGGATATCAACCTAACTACACGAGTACAAAAGAAGGAGGTAATTAACCCCTTGAGACAACAAGAAAAACAAAATTTATAGGCTGATCAACCACCGCTAATGGAATATGAACGCCAAATGGCTCAAGATCAAATCATGCAAGTAAAGATGCAGCCCAACTAAAAATTTTAGCTAATGGTAAAAACACTGAAGAACAACATGACTGGAAAGACGCTTTGAAAGCTATAGAACGAGCAATTATTCCGGAAGGGGTCTAGCTTCAAGCCCTATCCAAGTACATAGGAAAAAATGACTCGTCGATCTTTTTCAAAATGAACGCCTCTACAAGAACCCTATTACGAATTGGAGAACCAATTGTTCTCCACCTATTTCCTAAGTACCTCGATGACGCAGCTTTATGTTGGTATCAACAACAAAAGATTGTCGATTATAGAGCAAAGAAGAACTGATTGCAGCATTGATAAAACTCTTCACAATACATCTCAACCTCGAACGACCAGAAAAGATGTTGAAGAATATAAAAGCAATGAGAAAATGATAATTTTTCCGTCTTTATCGAGAGACGGAAAGCTATCGTCGAGGAAATCGATTCCCTCCCGAGCGAACATCGATAAATCGATATGATTCTGAAAAATATTAACGAATGATATTCTATAGGATTCACTATCAAAACCATCTAAACTATGAATAAATTGCTAAAGAATGGAAACATCCTTGATGACTATATCGACAAAGTAGAGAATAAGGAAAAAGAAGTCAAGATACCACACCCCAAGTCGTTTCCAGTGAAAGAAAAAGGTACACTAGGTAATCAATGCCTGATGGGAGCAATCACTTCAAAAGGCAAGCCCAAGAAAGACTCCACAAGGTATGTACAATCACTACTACCATTGTCACACCTCCAAAGACATGGAAACCTCCTAGAGTCTTTGATGACCTAAAAATTCTTTTTAGTCAAGTGGTGAAGATTCTCGAAGAAAAGATTCTCTTGGAAAATGTCGATATCTTTCATGCTACTACAAAGTCGTTAACGAAAACATACCCCAAAATGTTGGTGACGGATGAAACTAAATATATAATATGAGAGAATACTAGATGCTATTGCAATAATAAATTTGAATAATATTAAGATGAATATGAATAAAGTATTTATTATTTCATAATTTATAGCATATATCATTATAAGATGAATATTCATAAGTTTAACTAAAGAGAAGTGTAACAACTTATCTCTTATAATAATCATAGTTTTGGAGATCTTTAAGAAATAACTAAAAATTAACAATCCCATCAATTTGTAAGAACAAGTTCTACTACCTCCATCACTCAACAATTCATAAAGTTTACCTAACCTATTATAGTTTTTTTTTTTTTAACTTCCATAAGCTATTATAATAAATACTACTATTGCTCACAACAAGGAAATATAAAGGAGAAAGACAGATTCATCTACTGTTAATTATCCAATTATTTTATGACCTAGGTCCAGTATGTTCCAGTCCTGGACAAACCTAAAAAATAGTTTGCACGCCTTTTCACAGGAAAGGTCCGAGAAGAATATGTTTTTCTCCTCTTTTAGCCAAGTCGCAAATTCATATTTTTTTAAGAAGTAGTCATGCTGGATATTTCCTTAAACTCCGGTTCATAATAAATAAAAATATAGAGTGTTCAACACCAAAAAAAAATAAACAAAAAAAATTCAAACATATAGTTTTGTGTGTGTTTATGTTCTTTCTAACATCATCAACAACATATTGTTGTTTATTTGATATGATTATAGAAAAACTTATGTTATTGAATATAAATTAAAAAAATTAACAATTGATTAGAACAAAATAATAAAAATAAATTATATTATTTATTTTGTTTTATTGAAGAAGGATTTTTTATATAAGTTTTTTATTGAATACCAAGTGAATTCATACATGTCATCATTAGGTTGGACTTGAAAAAATAAAAATAAAATATTTGAGTCAAACTCCGAGAAATTGAAAAAATAAATAATATGTAACTCAAACTATGATTTATAAAATTTATCACACTAGACACTAGGTAAATAATAATAATACTATTGTTTTTTAAAGATTGAAATATGCTCCCTTAATGTTAATTATTTTAAATAATAATTATTTATAATAAAATATTATTTTAACCTAATGAAAATAAATAAACTTGAAAAAATATACATAAATTATAAAAACACTAAAATAATCTTAACAAATAAATCCTAAAAACAACTAAAACTCAAATAATCATAATCGAACTATGTGTAATCAAAAATATTAATTAACATATATATGACTAACACCACTTTCTTTATATTTCTCTGAAACAATGTGGTAAACATCTTAATTTCATGCCGATAAAAAATATTTTGGATCGACTAATGTGGGATTAAACCCCTACATCCCTAAGCTCAATTTGTCTATGCATGTAGGGATATTGACGAATGATATACTTATAAAAGTATTGTACATTATGGTTAATCGCTGCACAATGTGTTAAGAAAATGTGTAGAATGAATCTCATTTATTTTTGTATTGCTAAAGAGTGACTGCGATTTGATACCTAATTTGAAACATGAATGACATTTAGGATTCTTGAGTGAATTGTCGTTTGTTGAGATGTTGGGATAGGAATCTCGAGCTCGTTGGATTGAGGCGACGTGTCCCTATCCCAATTATTTTTTGGTGGAATATTTGACTCTAAAGGAACCATACGATGTCCATTGTGTGTGGTTGACCGATATATTTTCTCAGAACGTTATAATTACAAAGATATGAGAGATCTATTCAGAAAAACCGGTAGATACGGTCGGTGAACTCATTTATATTGTGAAGATTTCTAAGCTCGTTAACTATAAATTTTATATTACAATTAATCTCCAAATAGTTAATCTCGTTGTCTTTAGGGTGTTTTTAATGATAAGATAAACAATGGTATTTTTATATTATTTTTATCGTTATGTTTAAACTACTCTCATTAATATTATAAAATATTGACATTTTAAAAAAATACAATATAATAATTTAACCAATTAAAAACTCAAATAATTATATTGTAATTTTTTTGGAATCTCAAATAACTCATTATAGGACAAGCTAATATTGAAAAATAAATGGTTTAGCTTCCTTCACTGCCTCCATATCCTTTAATAGGATCGGCGTAATCGATAGAGACGGGGGTCTGGCTATTAATGACGACTTCGGAAAAAAACTATTTGATAGAAATCCTATTAAGGATTTAAATCATTTTCTATTCTGCACAACCTCTTGCGAACTCTTGAACGATTCAAGTGCGGAAATGTTTGATTGAGATTGAATTTAAGAACCAATAATGTAAAGATGACAGAAAGAAACAACACAACTGTTTGTTTATGGATGTTCGAAGCTAACTCTCCTACGTCATCCCTTCTTCAAAACACCGAAAGGATTCACTAAATTTTTAACGAATCAAATACAGTCGCACTACTATCTCACTGTTGAACAGAACACACTATGTTCAACTTACAATATGAAGAATATCACTCAACTAATACAGTGCTTTGATTCTAACTCTCTCTTGATTAACACACAGTAAAAGTAAAAAAGCAGCTAACAATTAAGATGAAATAATCTGAGTATCGATAGATAGATTGATTTCTCTCTGTAATTCCGGCAGTTCTTCCGTTGTCCTTGAGGATCTTTAAATAGGAGCAGGTATCAATGGTCGAATCTTCATAATGACATGTGGAGAGCTTCCATTGGAACGCCTCCATAGTACACAACAGAGTTTGAGCACTAAGATCATGGCCGTACCAATCTTGTAGTGCGCCAAATATTCTTCATAGATATTCCTGCAAAAATAAGTAGTGGGAAGAATATTTGCTTACATGGCATTAATCAATTGGTTGTAACTGGTTGTCGTACTGATCTTCACAGGAAAGTGGAGCAGGAGTAACGTACAGCTAGTTGATCATGGGTAGACGAGTTCTAGCTTCAAGCAACTACTTAAGCCTAGCATTACACGAATTTCAATTAGAAGACCTCGTCTAATGAAATTAGACGCCCCCGTCTAATAGTATCATCCATTAGACCACCTGGTCTAAAGGGATTAGACTTCACGTCTAATTACAATTCACTTCAGACTAATCTGAAGGAGTTAGACTGCACGTCTAACTTTCGTAATTAGACTGCACATCTAACTATACATCAGTTAGACTGCACGTCTAACTTTCATTAGTTAGACTTCACTTCTAACTATACATCCCTTCAGACTAATCTGAAGGAGTTAGACTGCACGTCTAACTCTCACCAGTTAGACTGCACGTTTAACACCGCTTAGTTAGACTACACGTCTAACCTAACTAGTTAGACTACACGTCTAACATCGCTAGTTAGACTGCACGTCTAACTCTCACCAGTTAGACTGCACGTGTAACACTGCTTAGTTAGACTACACGTCTAACTATACATCTCTTCAGACTAATCTGAAGGAGTTAGACTGCACGTCTAACTCTCACCAGTTAGACTGCACGTTTAACACCGCTAAGTTAGACTACACGTCTAACCTCGCTAGTTAGACTACACGTCTAACTTCTTTAGTTAGACTGCACGCCTAACTCTCACCAGTTAAACTGCATGTCTAACACCGCTTAGTTAGACTACACGTCTAACCTCGCTGGTTAGACTGCACGTCTAACTTTCATTAGTTAGACTGTACGTCTAACACCGCTTAGTTAGACTACACGTCTAACTTTCACTAGTTAGATTGCATGTCTAACACCGCTTAGTTAGACTACATGTCTAAGTTCGCTAGTTAGAAAACATGTTTAACCCTGTGCATTTAATGTCAAGTCGGTCTAATGAATCTCATTAATATTATAAAATATTAACATTTAAAAAATACAATATAATAATTTAAGCAATTAAAAACTCAAATAATTATATTTTTATTTTTTTGCAATCTCAAATAACTCATTATAGGACAACCTAATGTTGAAAAATAAATGGTTTAGCTTCCATCACCGTCTCCATATCCTCTTTTGTAAAATTAACTTAGAGATGTATCTTTCAAATTCAAATCTAGAATAATAATGAACGAGAGCTGTATTATATTAATAAGTTCAACTATATTAAGTGACTGAAGTGTTTGAGTTGGATCCCTACTAAAAAAAATTGAAATTAGATTAAGACTTAGATTCCTAAAATTGAAAAAGAAAAAAAAAACATAGCCTTCTTCTTTTTTACAACTTTTGAGATGTATTAAGATTGCACCTTATTATACTTCATTTATGGTTCCTCCCTATTAATGACCTGAACACCTCAAAATACTATAAATTAAAGAGGTCATGTTACATCTCTCAAGATAGAAGTAAACAAGTAGTTATTAATAACAAACAAATTAAGTATGGGAAAAGAGTTGTCCTTGTTGTTGGGTGTCTTCTTGATTCTCCAACTATGTTTTGCTTGTAGCTATTTTCAATCTCCAGTCTCTTTCTGGTTCTTTTTTTTATTTTTTGACATGTTAAGATTAGTTATAGTTTGAAATTTCTTTGTAGGGGAACATGATTATGATTATCCTTTCAAATGGGTAAAAAACAAAATTTTCAAAAGGATGTGTGTTTCCAGTACTCAAAACCGATGCATTGAATCTTGTAGGATTAATGTTAGAGCAATCGATGGAAAATGTCGATATCTTGCATGCTACTGCAAATTTTCTTTCATGTCACCGCCAAGTCGTTAACGAAAACATACCCCAAACTGTTGGTGATAGAGGAAACTAAATATATAATAAGAGAGAATGTTAGCCTCTATGTTATTGGGATAATAAATTTGAATAAAGTTAAGATGAATATGAATAAAGTATTGTATTATTTCATAATCTATATTATATATATAAACTTATGTCATTACATGAATATTCACAAGTTTAACTAAAGAGAAAGTGTAACAACTTATATCTTATAAGAATCATTATTTTTGAGAACTTTAGGAAGGAACCACTAATTAATGATCCAATCAATTTGTAAGAACAAGTTCTACTTCCTTCATCCCTCAACCATTCATAAAGTTTAATAAGCTTTTATAGTTAATACAACTATTGCTTCTAAAAAACAATGAAATATAATGGAGAAAGATAGATTCATTACTGTTCAATTTTCCATTTATCTTCGGACCTAGGTCAAACCGCGATCCCCTAAAATATAAGCTCCAGCATCTGTCTGTTCTAGTCCTAGACAAATCTAAAAAATAGTTTGCACGCCTTTTCATAGGAAAGATCCGAGAAGAATATGTTTTTCTCATCTTTTATCCAAGTTGCAATTTCATATTTTCTCAAGAAGTAGTCATGGGGATATTTCCTTAAACTACTATTCATGATAAATAAAATATATAGAGCGTTCAACACCAAAAAAAAACAAAACGAATAATTCACAACATATAATTTTGTGTGTGTTTATGTTCTTTCTAACATCATCAACAACATATTGTTGTTTAATTGATATGATTATAGAAAAACTTATGTTATTGAATATAAATTAATAAAATAACAATTGATTAGAACAAAATAATTTTAAAAAAATTACAATATTTATTTTGTTTTATTGAAGAAGGATTTTTTATATAAGTTTTCATTGAATTCCAAGTGAATTCATATATATCATTATTATGTTGGACATGAAAAAAATAAAATATTTGAGTCAAACTCCAAGAAAATGAAAAAAAAAATGTAACTGGAACTATGATTTATAAAATTAATCACATTAGACACTAGGTAAATAATAATAATACTATTATTTTTTAAAGATTGGAATATGCTCCCTTAATTTTAATTATTTTAAATAATAATAATTTATTAAAAAAATATTATTTTAACCTAATAAAAATAAACAAAGTTGAAAAAAAAATACACATAAATTATAAAAACACTAAAATAATATTTACCAATAAATCCTAAAAACAACTAAAACCCAAATAATCATAATCGAACTATGTGTAATCAAAAATATTAATTAACATATATATGACTAACACCTCTTTCTTTATATTTCTCTCAAACAATACGGTAAACATCTTAATTTCATACCGATAAAAAATATTATGGATCGACTAAGGTGGGATTAAACCCCTACATCCCTAAGCTCAATTTGTCTATACATGTAGGGATATTGACGAATGATATATTTATAAAAGTATTGTACATTATGGTTAATCGCTGCATAATGTGTTAAGAAAAAGTGCAGAATGAATCTCATTTATTTTTGTATTGCTAAAGAGTGACTGCGATTTGATACCTAATTTGAAACATGAATGACATTTAGGATTCTTGAGTGAATTGTCGTTTGTTGACATGTTGGGATAGAAATCTCGAGCTCGTTGGATTGAGGCGATATGTCCCTATCCCAATTATTTTATGGTGGAATATTTGACTCTAAAGGAACCATACGATGTCCATTGTCCGTGGTTGACCGGTATATTTTCTCAGAACGTTATTATTACAAATATATGAGAGATCTTTTCTGAAAAACCGGTAGAGGCGGTCGTTGAACTCATTTATATTGTGAGGATTTCTAAGCTCGTTAACTATAAATTTTATATTACAATTAATCTCCAAATAGTTAATCTCGTTGTCTTTAGGGTGTTTTTAATGATAAGATAAACACTGGTATTTTAATATTGTTTTTATCGTTATGTTTAAACTACTCTCATTAATATTATAAAATATTGACATTTAAAAAAAATACAATATAATAATTTAACCAATTAAAAACTCATATAATTATATTGTTATTTTTTTGGAATCTCAAATAACTCATTATAGGACAAGCTAATATTGAAAAATAAATGGTTTAGCTTCCATCACCGCCTCCATATCCTCTAATAGGATCGGTTTAATCGATATAGACAGGGGGTCTGGCTATTGATGACAACTTCGGAAAAAAACCATTTGATAGAAATCATGTTAAGGATTTAAATCACTTTCTATTTTGCACAACCTCTTTCAAACTCTTGAATGATTCAAGTGCGGAAATGTTTGCTTGAGATTGAAGCTAAGAACCAATAATGTAAAGATGACAGAAAGAAACAACACAACCGTTTGTTTATGGATGTTCGAAGCTAACTCTCCTACGTCACCCCTTCTTCTAACCACCGGAAGGATTCACTAAACTTTTAACGAATCAAATACAGTCGCACTACTAGCTCACTGTTGAACAGAACACACTATGTTCAACTTACAATATGAAGAATATCACTCAACTAATATAGTGCTTTGATTCTAACTCTTTCTTGATTAACACATAGTAAAAGCATGGAAGCAGCTAATAGTTAAGATGGAATAATCTGAGTATCGATAGATAGATTGATTTCTCTCTGTAATTCCGGTAGTTCTTACGTTGTCCTTGAGGATCTTTAAATAGGAGCAGGTACCAACGGTCTAATCTTCATAATGACACGTGGCGAGCTTCCATTGGAAAGCCTCCATAGTACACAACAGACTTTGAGCACTAAGATCGTGGTCGTACCAATCTGGTAGTGCACCAAATATTCTTCATACATATTCATGCAAAAACAAATAGTGGGAAAAATATTTGCTTACGTGACATTAATCAATTGGTTGCAATTGGCTGTCGTATTTATTTTCACAGGAAAGTGGAGCAGGAGTAGCGTACAACTAGTTTATCATGGGTAGACGGGTGATAGCTTCAAGTAAATGTTTAAGCCTAGCATTACACGTATTTCAATTAGACGACATCGTCTAATGAAATTAGACGCCCCCGTCTAATAGTATCATCCATTAGACCACCTGGTCTAAAGGGATTAGACTTCACGTCTAATTACAATTCACTTCAGAATAATCTGAAGGAGTTAGACTGCACGTCTAACTTTAGTTAGTTAGACTGCACGTCTAACTATACATAAGTTAGACTGCATGTCTAACTTTCATTAGTTAGACTACACATCTAACTATACATTCCTTCAGACTAATCTGAAGGAGTTAGACTGCACGTCCAACTCTCGCTAGTTAGACTGCACGTCTAACTCTCACCTGTTAGACTGCACGTCTAACACCGCTTAGTTAGACTACACATCTAACCTCTCTAGTTAGTCTGCACTTCTAACTTTTATTAGTTAGACTATACATCTAACACCGCTTAGTTAGACTACACGTCTAACTTTCACTAGTTAGATTGCACGTCTAACACCGTTTAGTTAGACTACATGTCTAACTTAGCTACTTAGACTGCATGTCTAACACCGCTTAGTTAGACTACACGTCTAACTTTGCTAGTTAGACTGCACGTTTAAAACCGCTTAGTTAGACTACACGTCTAACTTCGCTAGTTAGACTGCACGTCTAACTCTCACCAGCTAGACTGCACGTCTAACCTCGCTAGTTAGACTTCATGTCTAACTTTCATTAGTTAGACTGTATGTCTAACACCGCTTAGTTAGACTACACGTTTAATTTTCACTAGTTATATTGCACGTCTAACACCGCTTAGTTAGACTACACGTCTAACTTTGCTAGTTAGACTTCATGTCTAACCTTGTGCATCTAATGCCAAGTCGTTCTAATGAATCTCATTAATATTATAAAAAATTGACATTTAAAAAAAATACAATATAATAATTTAACCAATTCAAAACTCAAATAATTATATTTTTATTTTTTTTGGAATCTCAAAGAACTCATTATGGGACAAGCTAATATTGAAAAATAAATGGTTTAGCATCCATCACCGCCTCCATATCTTCCTTTGTAAAATTAACTTAGAAATTTATCTTTCAAATTCAAATCTATAATAAGAATGAACGAGAGTTGTATCATATTAATGAGTTCAACCATATTAAGAGACTGAAGTGTTTGAGTTGGATCCCTACTACAACTTTTGAGATGTATTAAGATTGCACCTTATTATACTTCATTTATGGTTCCTCCCTATTAATGACCTGAACACCTCAAAATACTATAAATTAAAGAGGTCATGTTACATCTCTCAAGATAGAAGTAAACAAGTAGTTATTAATAACAAACAAATTAAGTATGGAAAAAGAGTTGTCCTTGTTGTTGGGTGTCTTCTTGCTTCTCCAACTATGTTTTTCTTGTAGCTATTTTCAATCTCCAATCTCTTTCTGGTTCTTTTTTGTATTTTTTGACATGTTAAGATTAATTATAGTTTTAAATTTCTTTGTAGGGGAACATGATTATGATTATCATTTCAAATGGGTAAAAAACAAAATTTTCAAAAGGATGTGTGTTTCCAGTACTCAAAACCGATGCATTAAATCTTGTAGGATTAATGATAGAGAAATTGATGGAAAATGTCGATATCTTGCATGCTACTGCAAATTTTCTTTCATGCCAACGCAAAGTCGTTAACGAAAACATACCCCAAACTGTTGGTGACAGAGGAAACTAAATATATAATATGAGAGAATGCTAACCTCTATGTTATTGGGATTAATAAATTTGAATAAAGTTAAGATGAATATGAATAAAGTATTGTATTATTTCATAATCTATATTATATATTATAAACTTATGTCATTACATGAATATTCACAAGTTTAACTAAAGAGAAAGTGTAACTCTGGACTCGCAGCTAGAGACAGGGGAGACATAGGAACGGCAACAAGTTCGATGGGACCTTGCTTAACTCTGGACTCGATTATTATAGAGTTCTTCTTCGAAGAACTTTTCAGACTAGTGGAACTAGCCTCTGATTCATTGACGGTTCTTGTTTTTTTAGCTCCTATCGGCAAGATAAAGTCGTCAGTTGTTTGGGATGAGTAACAGACCTTCCACCTGTCTATTAACTTGATGCTCTAGATAATGATTCCTTGTTGTTCTTCATTCGGACAAGGGTGTTGGCAATAGTGAAGACATTATACACCCAAGTAGAATTGATTGGCTCAGAATCCCCCATGGGAACTCCAAAGTGTTCCAGTAGACGGCTAACTTCAGCGACAAAGCTCACACTTTCTTTGTTCTTGGGGTCAATCGTCGCGCACAGGTTCAAGTACAATGTTGAGGCTTAGTTGACCTGAATCCCTTTTGAGATGGATGTCATGTAGTCAAAACGGTCTTGACTATAGAGATGAAAAGAGCTCGCCTTTCCTTGAAGAGCTTTAAAAACCACATCATTCAACAAAATAAAATGGGGTTTAAGAGCCTTCTTACTCCCGTTTAATCGGATTTCTGAACCATCAGCTAAGAAAACCGTTTTCATTTCTGTCATGAATTTAGATGGAAGAGACAGGTTGATTGTATGGCCCTCCGATGGAAGTTCGAAGAACTTCGCATAGGATGCTTCGTTGAAAGAAATTCCAATGCCAGTCACCGTTGCAGTAATGGAATCGCCGACCATAGTCACTGATTTGATGAACTCCTGACTTCCTTTTCGTGGAAAATGAACGCCCCCCTGAGATACTTCCCGAGACCAGAATATTCAAGGAATCTGAACATGTCGACCACATCTTGCTGATCGAACGTATAAATGGAACGAAAGTCCACCTGCAAAGTACAATGACCGAATGTGATTCTCTTGTTGCCCATTTTCGAAAGAATATGAACATACACATGAAGAACAATGGTTTCTTAGAGAGAAGATCGAAGAAATCTAGGGTTCTTGAGAGATTTGAAAGAGAAAAAACTTTTTCAATCTCATGAAGAATGTCCTTATATAGATTTCTAAGAGTCACATGGATTACCGTCACTTTTCCTAAGGGTAGGACCCATCATTTAAAATTGGACGTCCTTTCCAAACAATCATCATTAATTTTGGGGATATATTAGTCATTCTCACTTAACTCGAAAGACATGTGTCTTCATGTTATTCGGAGATGACTATATTTATGTTTGAGGGGGGGAAATTAGATATCATAGCACGTGGGATAGCTGTCCTTGAGCAGTCTAATACACATGTAGTTAGACGTTTTTCTTACATCTCCAATCTATGATATCTAAGCGTCTATTAGACGCAGACGTCTAATCACGTGTCTTTAAAAACGTCTGACGTCTATTATACGTCGACGTCTAATTACGCATGAATAGAACATATTAGACGTGTGTTTGGTTAGACGTGAGCATCCAATTACTCTTGTCTTATAAATGTCTAACATCTATTAGACGTATACGTCTATTCATGTAGGCTATTAACCAAGACACATAGACTTAGATGCATAAATTGTAAATAAAAATACGTCTAAGTACATACTTTTTTCTTTTAGACGACCTCGTTTAATAGACCGATTAAAGCATTTTGTCTACGTGTATCTTTATTTTCATAATAAGTTTTCCCTCTCATTTTGTGCATGTACAAAATGAATAAATAAATGTTTTGAGGTCCTTAAGACCAAAAATATTTTTAAAACATAAAAGACTTAGTCCTTTGGAATGGCAAAGGCCATTTTTGATCTCCTAAAATGTATACTCAGAAGAGTACGCTCCATGCTTCCTTCCTACAGCTTTCCTGTATCACCTACACAAGAAAATATTTACAAACTTTGGTACCCACATTCAATTGGGTCCTCGATAAATCAATCCCTTTGGAATAGATATTTGAGTTATTCTGATGGATTTCTCATTTTGTGTTGTGATTAATGCGTATGATTTTGAATTAGCAGACGCCTTCCTAGTAGCCACTAATCCCTTAGCTTTTGAAGATAATTTTCTTTTAAAACTCCTTGACTTTAAGTCAGGTTTTAGATTGCCAGACTTGCTGGCTGCATCTAACTTATTTTTCAGCCAGCTAACAGTCGGCGGAACATAAGTTATTTCATTCTTCAAAGCTACCTCTTCATGAATTGGATCAGATTCAATATCAGTCACATTCCCTTTGACAAAACTTATTGGCTTAAGCTTATCAGTTGCTGGGTTTGACTTTTTGTAGGACTGGTTTGGGTTATTGCTATCAAATCTTAAACTGGATCTAGATCCAACAGGTTTCAACAGACTAATCTGATATTTGACAGCTTCTCCAGATCTTGTCCAAGAACTAACAACATAGTTTAACCTTTTGTTTTAAAAAGAAAGAGTTTGAATTTGTTCCTTGAGCATCTCATTCTCGGGTGAGATCTCTACTACTTTCTTTTCAAAACCATTTGGAGTTTGAGACAAAACCGGTTGAGATACTTTAGATGAAAATTTTATTTCATTTAGGGATTCTGCTAGCTTTCTGTACTCTATGACCATGTCATCTAGTGCAGCTACCAGTTGTTCCCTTGAATTTTTTCAGAAGAGAAGTCAAATATCTCAGTTTCCTGAGTTTCTTCTTCTTCATTTGCCATGAAGCAGGCAACCTCGTCTTCATCACTGTCGTTGGATAAGAAGTAAGAGTCACTATAGTTTCGTCTGTTCTTCCCGTCCCCTACCATAAGAGCCTTTAACTCCTTTTCTTCGTCTTTTTTCTTCTCATCACGCTTCGGCTTCCGACATTCCGATTAGTAATGACCTAAAATGCCACAGTTATAACACTTAACATTAGCTTTGGATTTCTTATTATCATTAGAATTTGAAGAGCTTGAGTTAGAGTTGCTCTTTGATTGGATCAGCTTTATCGATAGAGACGGGGTCTGGCTAAGGATGAAGGCTTATGAAAAACGGTTTGAAAGAAATCCTATTAGGGATTTTATTTGCTTTCTATTATACGCAAACACTTGTAAACATTTGAAACAGATTCAAGGCGGAATTGTTTACTTGGGTTTGAAGCACACAAGATGAAATATGAAAAGATGACAGAAATGAAAGAACACAACAGTTTGTTTATGGATGTTCGGAGAAACTCTCCTACGTCACTCCTTCTTCCAACCACTAGAAGGATTCACTATAATATGATTCGAATCAAATACAGTTTACACACACTTAGCTCACTATTGAACAGAACACTTTCTGTTCAATTACAAAATAAAGAATATCACTCAACTAAAGGTGTTTTGATTCTAGCTCTCTCTTGATTCACACACAGTACAATCAGAAAGTAGCTTCACATTATGAATTCAGTAAGCAAGATGATTGAGTAGTTTCTCTCTCTGCAAAATCAGATTGCTTATTCGTTCTCTAAGGCAAATTCGTAAGGCAGATTGTCCGTTGTCCTTTAGATTTGTTAAATACTGAGTAGAAGCTAACAGTCACATCTTTTAGAATGATATGTGGCACTCTTCCATTGGAAAGCCTCCATTGTACACAGCAGGTTCTGAGCACAAGGATTGTGGCCGTACATCACTAGTAGTGCGTCGAATATTCCATCAGGGATGTACCTGCAAAACAAGTAATGTGAGGAAAATTCTCTTACGTGGCAGTCCTTGGTTGGTTGCATATAGTTGTTGTACTAATCTTCACTAGAAAGTGAAGCAGGAGTAGGGTACAGCTATAGCACGTGGGTTGGTGAAATGCTAGCTTCAAGCATACTACTTAAACTGAGCATTAGACGTATTTCAGTTAGACGGATTGTAAAATCAGTCTAATGAAATCACACATCTCCTTTTAATAATAACGTCTATTAGACCGCCTAGTCTAATAGAATTAGACTTACGTCTAATTGCAACAACCATTAGACTACACGTCTAACTCCACTGAGTTAGACTACACGTCTAATTCCGGTTCTACCTTAGACTTGTCTGAAGGAGTTAGACGCACGTCTAACTTTCACAATCCATTAGATTTTAACTTTAGTAATCAGTTAGTGTATCATCTTGTATGTTCTCTTCTATGTCCGGCGTTTTGTCCGTTGTCTTTGAGGATCCTTAAATAGAGAGTAGTTACCAACGGTCGAATCTTCTATAATGACACGTGGCAAGAACCCATTGGAAAGCCTCCATAGTACACAAGTACAGCAGACTCTAAGCACCATGATCGTGGCCGTACTAATTTGGTAGTGCGCCAAATATTCTTTGTTAGGTCAAATTATTTTGACTAGGTGTTGAAATAATTTAACCACTAAGATTTTGATGATGAATTGACTTATGAGTTTTGATGCAGGTGTATTGAAATCATATTTCACAAGACTTGGCTCTAATGAGGGTCATTAGATCGATTTTGGCATTAGTTGCATAGAATTAGACGTGTAATCTAATGAATGCAAAGAATTAGACGTGTAGTCTAACTCAGTGGAGTTAGACGTGCAGTCTAATATATGCGGAATTAGACGTGCAGTCTAACTCAGTAGAGTTAGACGTGCAGTCTAATATATGAGGAATTAGACGTGTAGTCTAACTCAGTGGATTTAGACGTGCAGTATAATATATGCGGAATTAGACGTGCACTCTAACTCAGTGGAGTTAGACGTGCAGACTAATATATGCAGAATTAGACGTGCAGTCTAACTTAGTGGAGTTATACGTGCAGTCTAATATGTGCGGAATTAGACATGCAGTCTAACTCATCAGAGTTAGATGTGCAGTCTAATGGATTGTGAAATTTAGACGTAAGTCTAACTCCTTCAGACAAGTCTGAGGTAGAACCGGAATTAGACATGCAGTCTAACTCAGTAGATTTAGACGTGCAGTCTAATGGTTAGTGAATGATTAGACGTGTAGTCTAATTAGTGAAAGTTAGACGTAAGTCTAACTCCTTCAGACAAGTCTGAGGTAGAACCGGAATTAGATGTGTAGTCTAACTTAGTGGAGTTAGACGTACAGTCTAATGGTTTGTAACAATTAGACGTGTAGTCTAATTGGTGAAAGTTAGACGTGAGTCTAACTCCTTCAGATTAGTCTGAAGTGACTGTAATTAGACGTAAGTCTAATTCCATAAGACCAGGTGGTCTAATGGACTCTGTTATTAGACGGGAATGTTTAATTTCATTAGACTGGTTTTCACAATCCTTCTAACTGAAATATGTCTAATGCTCAGCTTAAGCAGTATGCTTGAAGCTACCATCTGGCTACCCACGTGCTATAGATATACCCTACTGTTACTCCACTTTCTAGTGAAGATCAGTACAACAGTTATATGCAACCAACCAAAGAATGCCACGTAAGAGAATTTTCCTCATATTACTTGTTTTGCAGGTACATCTCTGATGGAATATTCCGCGCACTACCAGTGGTGTACGGCCACGATCCTTGTACTTAGAACCTACTGTGTACAATGGAGGCTTTCCAATGGAAGAGTGCCACGTATCATTCTAAAAGATTCGACCGTTAGTCTCTGCCTAGTATTTATCATATCTCAAGGACAATGGACAATTTGTCTTACGAACTGCCAGATTTTACAAAGAGTTAATCTACAATTCTACTTGCCATTCTAGAGAGAGAAATCAAGCATTTTACTATGAAGCTACTTTCTAATTGTACTATGTGTGAATCAAGAGAGAGCTAGAATCGAAAACACATTTAGCTGAGTGATATTCTTTATATTGTATATTGAACAGAATGTGTTCTGTTCAATAGTGAGCTAAGTGTGTGTAAACTGTATTTGATTCAAATCATATTATAGTGAATCCTTCCGGTGGTTGGAAGAAGGGGTGACATAGGTGAGTTTCTCCGAACATCTATAAACAAACTCTTGTGTTCTTCATTTCTATCATCTTTCATCTTGAGCTTCAAACCCAAGTAAACAATTCCGCCTTGAATCTGTTTCAAGTGTTTAAAAGTTTTTGCGTAGAATAGAAAGTGAATTAAATCCCTAACAAGATTTCTTTCAAACCGTTTTTCATAAGCCTTCATCAATAGCCAAACCCCTATCTCTATCGATAAAGCCAATCCTATCATTCTTCTAGATATTTCCTACAGGAAACAAGTAGTGGGAAGAATATTTGCTTACGTGGCATTGATTAATTTGATGTAATTGGATATTGTACTGATCTGCACGGAATAGTAAAGCATGAGTAGCATACAGTTAGTTGATCGTGGGTAGATGGATGCTAGTTTCAAGTAACTGCTTAAGCATGGCATTAGACGTGCACCAATTTGACTGACAAGTCTAATGAAGTTAGACACCCCTGTCTAATAGTAGGATCCATTAGACCACCAGGTCTAATCAAATTAGACAACACGTCTAATAACGAATCCCTTCAGACTAATCTTAAGGGGTTAGACTACACGTCTAACTTTCATCTGTTAGATTGCACGTCTAACTACAAGTCCCTTCAGACTAATTTGAAGGAGTTAGACTGCATGTCTAAGTTTCATCTGTGAGACTACACATCTAACTTCGTATCTGTTAGACTGCATGTCTAATTACGTATATGTTAGACTGCACGTCTAACTACGTCTGTTAGATTTCATGTCTAACTACGCCTCTTAGACTACACGTCTAACTACGCATCCGTTATACTGCACGTCTAACTACGTATCTGTTAGACTGCACGTCTAACTACGCTTGTTAGACTACACGTCTAACTACGTATTTGTTAGACTGTACGTCTAACAACGCATTTGTTAGACTGCACGTCTAACTACGTCTCTGTTAGACTACACGTCTAACTACGCCTATTAGACTACACGTCTAATTACGCATCTGTTAGACTACATGTCTAACTGCGTATTTGTTAGACTACACGTCTAACTATGCCTGTTAGACTGCACGTCTAACTACGCATCTGTTTGACTGCACGTCTAACTGCGTATCTGTTAGACTGTACGTCTAACTACGCCTATTAGACTGCACATCTAACTACGTATCTGTTAGACTACACGTCTAACTATCCATTTGTTAGACTTCAAGTCTAACTACATCTCTGTTAGACTGTACGTCTAACTACGTATCTGTTAAACTGCACGTCTAACTACGCCTATTAGACTGCATGTATAACTACGTATCCGTTAGACTACACATTTAACTACGTCTATTGGATTGCACGTCTAACTACGCATTCGTTAGACTGCACGTCTAACTACATCTCTGTTAGACTGCATGTCTAACTGCGTATATGTTAGACTGCTCGTCTAACTACGTTTGTTAGACTACACGTCTAACTACGTATCAGTTAGACTACACGTATAACTATGCATATGTTAGACTTGTACGTCTAAGTGCGTATTTGTTAGACTGAACGTCTAACTGTTTAGATTACACGTCTAACTTAATGCGTCTAATAGACAGTAAGTCTAATGAACCTCATTCAAACTTAGTCTAAATTAGCAACTTTTCGATACACCTACACCAAAACAATTAGACGACTTAGTTTAAGTTTTATACAAACTCATCATCAAAATTTCATTTCTCAAAGTGATTTGACCCTTAGTCAAAATAATTTGACCCAACATGTTCTTTTCCTAATCACTCAAACAGAAAGGTTAGGATTATTTGGACAATCTGAAAAGATTTCGAGACCTTGAAAATGTCTATGTAAATCTAGATTAGTAAATGGTTCGATGAAGTCAAAGCATAGGGTGCTTTGTCCCTCATGGATGAACTGTCCATTCAAGGTTTGTGGAATAACTATGCGTCGTTTGGATAACCTTTCCTTGCGAATTTCATAAAATCCTATACGAATATATCCTAGACTGTGGTGATCCATGTTATAACATGGTTGTGGGAATGATGTTATGCCATTGGCGTTCGGGCCTAAGACCATGCAAGGGAAATATCTCAGTATGCGCATCATTCTATTGGAGGGGAGGTTAAACATACTAAACTCAGGGTGTTTGGATGAGTCTTTACATCTTAAGAGGATTAGACATATCTCAAGCCCGCTTAGTTCAACCTCAGGGGTGTCAATATGGGTGGACCCAATGACTATTGCAGTGTCAGTTTTGTCGTTGACTATGATTACTTGGTCGTTGGCAATAAACCTAAGCTTTTTGTGAATTGTAGAGGCTAAAGCCTTGGCTTCATACAACCATGGTATTACTAAGATCAAATTATAGGAATGTTACATGTTGATGACACAAAATTCAACTTGAAAGGGTATTCTAGCCACTCAGACTATGCAATTGAGGCAACCCCTTATCTCGCGGCAAGAGTTGTATGATCTTGTATTAGATACACCAATTTTCTCAAGAGTCTGTCAAGGGTAAATGTTGAGAGCGATCCATTGTCTATTAAGACCATCGAAACGGTCTTTCCCTCCATTTGCATAGAAATGTAGATGTCTTTATGATGGTTTGATTCGACTGTTGCATACTAGAAAATATGATCCCTACTAATTCTCTAAGGGTGGTGTTGATAGGGACATTGTCATTGCTTATATCATTGAGGACTATTTTCTTGTGCTCGATAGAGTATATAAGGATTTATTAGATAGAAATATAGGCATTTGTCATTTTCAGTTGACTCAAGAGACTATCTCCTAGGTTAAGAGCTCTAGGCTCGTTTACACTTATTGTCCCTACAAGCGATTGAGATGTGGATGTCACATTGGGCGGTATGGTTTTATAAAACTGGGTTAAAAATCCGTTCCACCACATGTTGTCGCGATATCTATCGGGGCATAGATGTGGGCAGTCATTTTTTACTTCCACCATTCAGAAGTTTTATAATAGCAGGTTTTGGATTTCTTTTTGGTCCAAGGATTAATCATGTTGATTTCTGATTCAACGTCATGGATCATGTTTACTAACGCGTCGTCGTCAAAGGATACTATTTCAGTTGTGATGTTGACTTGATGATTTGGTAGAAGATTCTTTGCTTTTTTTGGCTTGGCAAACACATTCTGATCAATAAAGTTCTGGAATAGATGTATGAGGGCACTACAAAATGTCGATAGCGTGACCCTTTACTTGGTGGTAGTCACACAAAACGTTCTCAAACTTTTCCAAGAATGGTATGTCTATTCTTGGAGAGAGGGGTTTGATATGATTCTTTTTTTGGAGAATCTTCATCACTTGACTCTAAGGAATTCCTAGGTCGTCAAAGACTCGAGGAGATCTAGGTGCCTTTGGAGGTGTGGTTTTGGTAGGGATAGTTGTGCCTACTTTAGGCTATGGAAGCTTACTTGGGCTCATCTTTTGAGGTGATTGCTCCTGCCAAGTAGTGGTTACATGGTATACTTATGTCTTTTCCTTTCTCGGGAAACGGCTTAGAGGTGGTATTTGACTGATTTCCCTCTCTCCCTTCTTTCTCGATGGTGTCGTTGAGATTATTGCCAATTTTCAGCAATTTCTTCATATTTTGGAAGGTTTTGACGGCGAATCCAACATAATATCGCACGTTAACGCTTTCCAAGATCATATCGATATGTCGTTGTTTGCTTAGGAGGGAATCGATTTCCTCAGCGACAGCT
Organism: Impatiens glandulifera; assembly: GCF_907164915.1. Taxonomy (NCBI): domain Eukaryota; kingdom Viridiplantae; phylum Streptophyta; class Magnoliopsida; order Ericales; family Balsaminaceae; genus Impatiens; species Impatiens glandulifera. Next base: position 15,551,432 of record NC_061866.1, on the reverse strand, counting down.
TTCAATTTTTCGATAAACAAGGAGAATTTCTCATCTCATTTTCTCCTTATTTGATGTTCTTCAACCTCTTTTTTGGTCGTTCGAGGTTGAGATGCGTTAAGAAGCATTTTATAAACTCTACGGCTAGTTCCTCTATACGTTGAGAGCAGTGTCATCGAGGTATTAGGAAATTAAGTGGAGAACAATTGGTTCTCCAAGTCGCAATGGTGTTATTGAAAGAGTGTACATTTTTAAAAAGACTGACGGGTCACTTTTTTCGATGTACTTGGATATGGCTGAAAGCTTGACGCCGAAAGGAATAACTACTCGTTCGACAGCTTTCATATCATCTTTTTGGTCATAGTGTTCTTTAGTACTTTTTCCTTTAGTCATCTTGTTTAGATAGGCTTACATCTGTACCTGCATGGCTTGAACTTGAGCCATCTTTCCTTCATATTCCGTTAGGAGTGATTGATTAGTCGCTGAAATTTGTTTTTCTTGTGATCTTAGTGGGTTAATTACCTCCTCATGGTGCGCCCGTGTAGTTAGGTCGATATCCTCTTCGGAGTCTTCATAGAGAGATACTTCCTCTTGAACGTGTTGACTAGTAGGACGGGGTTAATGAGGGTGACCATAACCGGAATAGACTGGTTAGGAAATTGAGAGGAAGAGGCATATTTTGGGATGTAGACGGGATTTGTTGATTAGTTAAAGAAGTTGTGATCAATGCGAGTTGTTCTATTACATGTTGCAAAACTGTCTTCATTTCCCTGAATTTAATCGAAGAGACCATTTCAGGTATTGGGGGTTCTTCGGCAATTTGGTGGCGTATAAAACGTCCGGTTTTGGGTCTCTTTTCTAGGGGTCATGTCGACTGTCGTAGTCGTGGACTATTACGAAGAGAAAGATGTAAGGGTTTGCAGTTGTAACAAAGTACAATGCAATGCATAATCTTATTATATGAATCTTAGAGAGTGAATATCTCCTTTATGATTCGTAAAGAAAATATAGAGTTATTATATAAACATACTCATTAAGTTTGTTACAAATAGAGATCTCTTGTTGATATTTATAGAGACAGTCTAAAAGAGAAAAAGCACAGGCATTAGGTCTAACCATAGCCTATTCTCACACTGGAAACATCCTCCTTTTCACTTTCCTAGATCTGCTCATATTCTTGGAGAACAACATTTAGTACTTCCTTCGCGTTTTTAGGATATTCATTTGAAAGACGTTCCATTTCTCTAGATATCCCACATAGGTCCTGTGGTCGATTGACCTGTCTATAGAGAAAGCAACCTCTATGTAACTATAGTTGAATTGCTTGAATATGCTATGTGTGTAATAACAAGTAACACACTTCAAGCCCAGAAGCATAATCATGGGTTTATCATCCATCATGAATGTCATTTTCTTGATGGGATACCCTGGGATCTCCAGGATTTTTAAGGAGGGTTTACCATTTACTGGTGTTACGAAAAATAAGCTAATAAGATCGTCATTGTTATCATGGATGATCCTAAAGTCAAAGGAATTTCTCCATTCCTTACTTCAATGTTGGTCCATGTTTGGAAGTCGATATATGTCTTTGCGAGGATATTATCAGATGTTACTTTAGAGTATCTGTATTCCTCTTGCAAGAGATTTCTTAGGGACATTGATTATACAAATGGTTTCAGATGTATAACATTCGTGTTGTCCATCATTAGGATAGCTCAGAATTCTTCCATGGTTGGGCACATGTGCCTTTCTCCCATGAAGTAGGCCCATTTTACGGGGTTCCACCTTCTTTGCATTTCCATCATGAAAATGGAGTTTATTTCGAAGTTTATGAACCTCATGATGGGAATGAGTCCATAGGATCGATAGTTCCCCTCATTTTCATGGAAAGCATTAATACATGGAACTAGCGTGGTATCCATCAACATGGACATCGTTCGTGATTAGAAATTCAAAACATTTACAAAAATGCATTTGTTTTGAAAAGAAGGAAACATGTTTGAGAAGTTCATTTACATTAACATGCATAAACATAATACATATATAGTAATCACGTAAGGGTTGAAGTGACAAGGTTTTGGTTGTCTAGGCACGATAAACAACCGACTTGATGATAGTAACCAGGTTTTTTGTTCTAAGGGGAATCATAAGAAATTATCATTTGTCGATAGTGGAGGGGTAAAATTCTCACCATAAACTAGGGAATATGAACTCAGTTGGGAATTTCTTCCATCTTCACAATGCATACGTCCTATCAGACGGCTCATAGCCAAAGGGTGGGTCGAACTCATGTATTCTAGTTTTTTCTTTCGCAATATCACTCGTTTTGTAATAAGTTTTCATTCCTCATTTACAATCTTTTCACATATATATAGAAGTATCCATTCCAGTCGTGTACTTCTTTACAACCACGATGAGGATGATGTAACATTTTCATGTAAAGGTATTTAATAGACTAAAACATATGCGTCTCTTAGGTGTTGTACCTTTCAAGACAAGCCTATTAAGTTAAAAATGTGATACAAATGTTTCAAAAGCCAAGTTTATATTTTTGAGTTAAACATTTATTCCTCAACAGAGTCTCTAGAAAGTTAAAACCCCCGGAAAACCCCTTTGGTTCCGTGGAAGCTTAATGTTCGAGAAATTCCAACATCGGTTTAAGTGTTAGGAATCTTCTTTTAAAATAAAACATTATTTTTAAAAGATTTTAAATGATTCCTGACAGCTTTTGAAATTAATTAAAAATAATTAATTTGGGGTTCAATTTAAATAATCCGAGGATTTGCGATAATCAAATTACAAATTAATTTTTTAGAAATCCATTGTTTAATTTAATTAGAAATAATTAATTTAAAATATTATTAATTTGACATAGAGTTGCCAATTGATTTTTGATAAATTAGAAAATCAATAAAAATGGAATACGTGTACAAACATATTGGCCAAAGTTTCTTTTAGTTCATAGTTTGGTAATACTCGGGAAAATGTTTTCGCACTTCATCCTCCATACATGTTTTAAAAACGGTCTCTACTTATAAATTTGACTTTTGAAAATCGGTTATATAATGTTTTATTTTTACCGATTATTCTTTTGGTTGTAAGCATGCACAAGGTTTGTGCGTTATTTAAAGAATTGTAAAAACAATTATTTAAATGCTGATATTGAATGTTGATGATAGCTTATGGAAGAAAATACCTGAAAAACATTAGTCATTTAAAGACATTAGGGTTTATCAAAATATTTTTTTGTGGAAATATCCCTAAATATTTGGAAAGCATTTTTTATTTTTTCGAGATATTTAGAAAATATTTTAAGGTTCTAAAATTACAAAAATAATTTTAGAATTTTGAAAAGGGAATCAAACATGCATTAGGACCGATGTCCTATGCCTTGGGTTCGTTTTCATTGGTCGGGGTCTGGGACCCTCAGTCAGTCCCATCGATCTAGTCTAAGAAACCTCAGTCGAGGTGCTAAGGACTCTCAGTCCTTGACTAAGATTATTGGTAGGGTGTAAGAACCAACGGTCCTGGGTTATCCCCTGGCTAACTTCATCGCTTTCTAGGTTTGGGAATTCCTGGTCGAGGTTGAGATTACTCGGCCTTAGGTTTGACCTCTCGGTCTTAGGTGGAAACCATTAGTCCTAGGTCCAAGGGTTATTAGTCCTAGGTTTGAAATCTCGGTCATGGCTGAAGAACATCGGTCGGACCTCTCGGACCTAACTAACAACAATTGGTCAAACCTATCGGTCATATGTCAAATTTCTCGGTCCGGGCCAAAGATCCTTGGTTGGATCTCTCGGTCCTCGGTCAAACCTACCGGTCCTCAAAAACATCAAAATTGCATGTTTTGAAATTTTGATGGAGGCTTGGATTCTTTGATACAGGGCCTGGATAGTTTCCAAAGCTTCCAAGAACATTTAGAACGTCACCCCAAGGTATCAATCGACCTAGGTGATGATCAATTTTTTCAAAATAGTTTTTAGCCAAAAATCGGGTTTAAAGGTTTAAAGTTGTTTTAAGGTGTAAGGATATAGTCAATATCTTCTTTATAGTACATATACTAGATTGATACCTAAACAAGAACACTAGTTGTTCATTTGTATCAATTCAAGAACACAAAATTTTCAAATTTTTTTAATTTTGATTTTGATCAAACATGATCGGGATGGATCAAACAAGATTCAAACAGTTTCCCAACATCATTACAATAATGTTGGGAAGATTTTTGGACTGTGATCCTCAAGGATTAGCCCAAGAACAACAAACCCGATTTTTTGATTTTTCAAATTCAAATTTGGATTTTTCTTTTTAAGACTGATTGATCGATTATAGCTTTCACAGAAAGATCATAAATGATCATAAAATCAATTTTCAATCATCAAATTCAAGAACCAGACATCATACAAGCTTATGAAAACTGAAATATAAAAATTTCAATTTCAAATTATAAGTATGAACTAAAGGATAATTGGAAGCTTACCAAGGATTGGATAACACTCCTTAGACCTTAGGGAAGCTTTTAAGATGCCTAGAGTCTGGATCCAAGCTTTAAAGCCTTATGTAGAATTTTTGAAAAATCCGAAGATTTGAGCTTCAATGACGTATTTTTGATTTATTTTGATTTGAGGCTTGAGATTATCTCTTTTGCCTTCGGATTTGTTTAGGGAGGCTATTTATAGCCTTCCTGAGTTGGTGGAGGCTTTAAGTGGATCGAATATGCCAAAAATCATTAATAGTGTTTTGATTTTTCTTCATCTCACTTGTCCGAATAGGGGTGATTCATCCCTATTGATGTAGCATAAATGATCACCGAAGTTGGGTGATCATTTCAGCTTTTGAATCAGCCAAATTGGTTGACTATCGGCTATATTCCAACTTTGGAAAATCAAAGGATGAGACATCATCCTTATCAATTCGGCGTCTCGATGAGGAAGACGGTGGCTGTCGAAACAACGTTGTTTCAGGAAAAAACGCGGATGCGGAGTTGTCAGTTAGCGTTTCGTCCACGTTCAGGATGTTTCTTCGTGTTCTAGCTTACAGAGTTAACGCTCTGTTAGTTTGTTTGCTGCTTCGCGGGAGCATAGTCCTTTGGCTGTTGCGGGCTACACGGGTGTATTTGGGGCATTGGATTAAATTTCAACACTAATCCAATGGATCCGGTCGCGGATGTAGCTTTATCTTCGGATTTCGGTCACACTCGATTATTGATTTTATTTTTATTTTAAATCCTTAAGGGTTTGATTGAAATTGATTTTTCTTTCGCCCTTTTGGTTTTAATTTTGATTTTTTTAAATAAAAAATATTAAAATAAATATGACAAATAGTTTGCCAATTAATTTTTATTTTAATTTTTATTTTTTTGTATATTTTAGGGTTACATAAATAATTTTGAGGGATGAAATGGGTACCTCATTTCATACTAAATTATTTTTTTATCCCTTAATTTCTTACTAATTTATTTTAAGATAAAATGAGTACAGTATTTATCCAAAATTATTTTGACCATTTTCTATAATTAATTAGTTTTTAATGATCATAATAATTAATCTAATTAATTATTTAATTGGGTTTTTGGCCATGAGGTTAATTATTTCGATTTTATTTATTTAAAAATAAAAAAAATTGTAAATTAGGTGTGTAGATTTTTATTACTTACACCCTGTAGCCCAAAGGCCCATCCCCTTAATATTATATAATATATATAATTACATCACTTCTTAATATATTAACTTTTGAGCCCCATCATGCAATACAAATATATTATATAATATATTTATTCATAATTAAACAATATAAATCAAATTTATTAATTCTTATTATTTTCAATTGTACTAATATTTATTTATGATTAAAAAATATTCTAATTTATTAATTCCTAATAAATAACCATACTCAATAACATATAATATATATCTTCCTAAGTAAAGAATCTTTAACTTATTCATTACTAAATATATATAATTTATTTAGCTTAACTAAAAAATTATGTCCCTGACAATAAGAGTCACAGTCATAATTTGAAATTTTGAATATTTTCTTACTATACATTAGGTCTATAATTTTGTAAGATTAAGGAGAACCTCATTCTTCCGACTTAGATTGAAATTCATTATCTCAATAAGTGTTAGGATCGGGATCGCCGATAGGGGACCGGGGTCCGGCTAAAGGTAGATCACTTACAACACAACACAACACAACACACTGGTACTAATCCGGTTAAAGATTAGAACCGCTCTTAACACTACACAGATTGTTACAGACTCTTGAACCGAGTTCAAGTGCGGAAATGTTTGTTTCAATCTGAAGCAACGTACGCGATTAGGTTTGGAAGGTATTAGGAGAAGTCGGATAAAGTGGAGAGAAAAATCGGTTCGGTTTGAGTGAATAGTGTTTCAGTTCGGTTAGAGTAAGTAAGCCGGAATGTAAAATGAAGAACACAAGACAGATTTTATGGATGTTCGGAGTTGAATCTCCTATGTCACCCCTTCTTCTCAAATAGTGAGAAGGATATTCACTAACTGGAATATTCCACAAATACACTCCGATCGAGTCTTATTTACTGCTCGTCGGTTATACCACTCACACAATTATGTATACTTTTACAAAAGGTAAAATACATAGATATCTTAACGTTTACAACTGTTTCAATTTTTGAATCAAGAAGGCTTTATGAACTCAGAATGTCTTTCAAGATTGATTGTATGAAACTGAGTTGTTTTTAGATCGCGCGCGTTCTTGTTTCTATTTCTCTTGGCTTTCTTTATATAGAGAAGATGACAACGGTCATATTTCTCTCTCATCTATTGATTGGTTAGCCGAACCGGCTAGAGTAGGTAGTCTTGCTTTTTATACATGTGGCAGCCATGCACGAAGGTAGCCTCCTGTACCATGAGGGTTGCTTGTGCATTTGGTTAAGATCTGCAATGATTAAATTTCCCTCATGATTTATATCGGATCTTTCTTTTGTGCTTTTCCAACAAATCCTCATTACGTCATCTTCACAGATTTCATCACTTTGAATAATTTTCCAGTTGACCTTGAGATCTTCGATATGTTGAGCCAGCAGGAAGTGATACTTCATAGAGTTTATATTTCAGCCGATCCAGTGAGTGGAGATAATCCGATTCACTTGAAGTTAGTTCGGTTAATCGGTCCGGATCGTTGAAATAGAAGGTTTCAATCGGTCCGGTGCAGCTTGAGCTGTACCTGCACAAGAGGAATTTGAAGTCGATTAAGTACTTTGTCCAGTTTGAAATTTACTTAGTTAATTTTTCTTATCAATTTCTCTCTTTTTGATTATTTAGAATAAATATTCAAAACTTGTAAGTGTTGGCGGGTTTGAAAATTGACTTGTTTAATTTTTCTAACAATTTTTCCCTTATTTATTATTTAGAATAAATATTCAAAACTTGTAAGTGTTGGCCGGTTTGAAAATTGACTTGTATTTTTAAAAGGTGTTTGGCCGGTGTTTAGGAAATTTTGTTTTTAAGAAGATTTTTCATCAATTTCTCCATTTTTGATGTTTTTAGCCGAAAAGTATCAAAACCAGTTTTAATAAACCGAGATAATATTATATATATATATAAATAGAGTTATAGACCGAAACATAAAAACTTTAGTGCTAGGTAAGTATAATAAATAAAGCTTGAGTTCAAGGATTCGGATGTCCCCCCTATACTTTTGCTTTAGCTTTTTCCACTTGCTCCTCTTTCCATTCTTTTTCCCTTCTATCCGCATCTATACACCAGCCAGTTATGACACTTTGTCTTGATGGATTCCGGTTGAAGTTGAAGTAGCCGCCTTCTGATCTCGGCGGTCGAGGTGAAAGATTGTTGGATGGGGAATTGTTGATGAAGTTTTGTATATAGTCCTCCTGGGACTCCTGAGCCGGCCTCTTGCCTTGTTGAATCGATGAGGATGGTTCCGGTCTGGCTTTGTATTTTTTGGGATTGAGAGGAATTTTATCATCTTCTTCCATCTCGGATGTTGGCTGGATTTGACTATCGACCCAGTTTGTTTCCGTTTGAATATTCGCATCGGTGAGTTGGGTCAAGAGCTTGGTTATTTGAGCTTTCTTCTACTTATTAGCTTGGCCCCTTGTTCTTACTCCCGGTAGAGAACGTTTCTTGATGTTAGTCGCTGCGGTGTTAGATCTCTCAGCTTCGCTTTCCTTGGCCGCATCTTTTTCTGCGATTTTTGAGGCTAGCAGTAAGTCATTTGATTCCAACTCTTTCAGTCGGTTTTCTCTTTCGACCTCATCGGCTTGGAACTTTTTGGCCGCTTCGGCACCGGATATGATCTAGGCCCCGATTTCCATGGCCTTTACCTCTGCTATCTCTCCAATTTGAACGGTTAATAGTTGCATCATGTGCAACATTTGGGATGTGGTATTGTCAAATTTCTCGATTTTATTCTCAACTTTCATAATCTTGTTGTCCGATGCGGAGTCTCTCTTTTTGAGGGTTGCTTGCCATTTTTCCATTGATTTTTCGACCGCAGCATCAATGAGAGCTTGTATTTCGTCCGTAACCGGAACAACCGAGTGAGGGGTGTGAACTGACGTTGATCTTTCAGGTTGTTCCTTATTAAGCGGTTCAACATTTTCATGAATAGGGTGAGAGAGAGACTTACTTGGTGAGGGGGAGCCGTACGACCATCTTCCGGCTGAAGCACAGGTTGCTTGGATGATTGACAGACTTTTGGTAGTTGGCAATTGGTAGTTTTAGGTCCCAGAAACGTATAACGTTCCTTGATATCTTCTTCCGTTTAATTCTCCATCTCCGATACTTCGGCTTCAATCTTGGCAATGATCTCGTGCAAGGAATTCTTTGTCTTAGTTTCCTCCGCGGTTAGGACCATATCTTTGGAGGCCTCCAATATTTCTATCATGGCCCATATTTTGGCGTTCTTTTCGGCTAGCTTGCATCTCGACATGACGAGAGGGATAAAGTCTAATTTGGTTAGCCGGAATACTGTTTGTTCCAGGTCTACCAGTTTCCACTAGTGTTCGTTTTTGGAAGGAAATTTATCGAATAGAACTTCACTTCGAATTTTCCACCAGTCATAGAAGACATAAGAGATTTCGAGCGCTCGATCCCCAACCCTTTTGAGAATTTCTCTTACAATGTTTTCGGCTGCATCTGGTGAGGAGTGATGGGTTTGCGTTGGAGATTTAGGTGGAATGTTGAGAGTAGCCAAATTCCCATGATCCATATTTTGATCTTTTTCGGTTTGGAGAGCATAGTCCCCAGCCGGACCTGTTGAATTCTTTTCAGTGGTGTTACCTCCCTGAATCGAAGGATTTTCTTCTTCTTCATTAACCGGTTTTGAAGATTTCGATGTAGTATTAGGAATGACCGGCCCCTTAAGAGCCGACTGTGATGTATGTTCGGTTGGAAGAGGGTTTTCAGCACTCGGACTTGTCGTACTTCTCGTTGTATCATTACCCCTTGAACCAGAGGAAAGTCAGCCGATATTTCATTTATCAGCCTGACCACTTTCTACAAATTTACTTGTTACATCGTCATCATTTTCCCGTGTGACTTCTTTCGCAACGTTTAATACCACATCTGAAGTCCTTAACCGGACTGACTCTATCGTATCCGCAATGTTTTAGGAGGGGATTTCCTAATCTCAGAGTTATGAGTGTGTGTACTAACCTTTTCAACAGATTTGGTGGTTCGGCTCCTAGATGATTCGGCCTGCCTTGAAGAGGGGACGATTTCGGCTACGTCCTTCTCTTTTACTAGTGAGGTGGATGGAACCGGAATTGGAACCACCACATTAATTGGGGTTGCTATAATGACCCCACCGGATGGGATGGGGGAGGGTGTTCTTTCGTTATTATGAGACCCGCTTGTTGTTTTCTTCTCAACTAGTTTTTTCTTCTTAGCCGCTTTCTTGATTTTCGGCTGGCCCTTGACTGCGGTTTCTTTTTCTTTAGGCTCAACATTTTTGGAACCTTTGACTTTCGGTTCGGTTTCGTTAGCCTTTGGAGCCCTCTCCTTAGGTGGTTTTCAGTCATGGCCCTGATATTCTCAGCATTCATGATTTTAGAGTTTGATAGGAGTGTACCTTCACCGATTGAGATTTGTAAATCTCGAAGAATTTTCCCGATCGGCATGGCGTATGCTTGAACCCGATCTTTGTTTCCTATAACCACTTCACATAGTTGCTCGAATAGCACACCGGCCCAGTCAATTTTGTCACCTCGGACTATTCCAATCATCATTTTAAATTTTAACCGAGTCATGTTGTTAAAGTTTCCTCCTTTTCCTTGTAGGGATTTGGAGATTATATCCAGCAGCCACCGGAACTCCATCTTTAGCTTACTTTTCTTGTTGGTGTGATCCACCAAGTCGGTCGGATCATGTGATATAGCCAGTCGAGCCGCCGCAGTATCGGCTTCAGATAAGCTGGTCTGGAAATCTCGTCCTTCATTGGGCAGTCCAAAAGCCGTGGCATATATTTCTTCATTGATTTCGAAAGTTGTGCCGCATACGGTGGCAGTTATGACTCTCTTCTTCACACTTGCATGGCTGAAGAACTCTAGAACCTCAACCTGATGAAGAACAAATGGACCATTCAAGAATTTCTCCAAACCAGAGTCTTTCAAGGATCCGATCAAAGTCTTGTAGTCTCTAGTTCCTTTCTCCTCAATATCTTTGAAGTCTATCTGCAAAATGTGGGTAAATAGTGCATTATCACATCCCATGGTAAATTGAAAGAAAGATAAAGATGATTCAAGAGATATGAACGATAATACTTTGAGATTTATAGAGAGAGCGTGAGAGGATGAATGATCTAAGCTCCTCTATTTATATAGGAAGCGGATACTTTGCGGTTAAGAAACTGAATCGTTACATCGTTCTGGGTTTTGGCGTCAAGTTTCCCTCCAAAAATTACTACGGTAACTGTTGGTGGTAATTTTGGGTGGTAAATGAGAGCGGTAAACTAGGGGCGGTAAACTAGAGGCGGTAAACCAGAAGTGGGAGTTTATTTCGGTTGATTTGAATTTGATTTTTGATGCTAGCCGAGATTAAATGTTAACCGGATTTGAGGTTAACCGAAGTTTGAGGATAACATTCAAGAATCTTAGTCGAAGTTTAAGATATGGAATTTTAAACATTTTATTTTATAAAGTGGACAACCGGTCGCACAACAAAAAGACTGGTATTACCGGAAGTTGAAAGATACAGTTAATCAATTATAGAAGTTCTCTTCTTCCATTCTCAGACTCCATTCCTCCACGGTGTATCCGGTCCGGCGTTCAATTCGGTCAATCCAGCTTTCCAGCATGTCTTCTGTCATGGTGTTAGTCGGCCCTACCGGAACTCCCGGTCTGAGATTAAGGATGATGAAACGGATATATCGACTGATTTGAGGAGCAAAGCTGATTCTTCTTTTGGGGGCCGTGATGTTATTCTTCAAGTTGTTGAAGAGGAAAGTTTCCAGTTTATGGGTGAGTATTTTGTGATTGCAATCATAAGATTGTACACTTACCGAGTGTAGCGTTGATTCGGCATGTGTCCCAGGATTGATCGTTGGATGAGGTCCTGAAAGATTTGAATATGGGGAGCCAGGTCATCTTTCAGACCGTGGAATTCAACCGGATGGGGGGTACTAGAGAAAATGAATGAGTAACGCTCATTCGCTTGAATGATGGGAGTAGGAAAGTCCGAAAATCCTTCGGATGGCAGATCGAAGAAATCCGCGAATGACTCTTCAGTGAGCCGATAGAAGTCGTAGTCGATGTAGGTAGCAATGCTACCATCACTCCTCACTTCAGAATTGTTGAAGAACTCGCTTACCTCTGCTTTGAGGATGGAGTCTTAGACTTCAAGGAAAGTTTGTAGGCCGGATTCGACCAGTGGTCTGATAGTAACATCTTTGAATCTGGAATTGAGTGTAGATTCAAAATCAATGATGATTGAGTTTCTGAGTTGGGTATTTATCTTGAGAGATTTGAAGGGAGATTAAGTTCACGATATTGAGAGAGAGAGAGAGAGAGACTTTCAAATTGTGATTTGCTTTAAGGGAGGATGAGTTCCTTATATAGTGGAGACAGTTACGGAGCATTTAATGAGAATATTTCAAAAATCTGACCGTTTATGTATTGTCAATATTTTCATTAAATGTTTGGTGTCTTTTCAAGAGAATATTTTTGGGAAAATACGTTGTAGACTGATCAGCCTATCCGGACTAGTCACGTCTTTTGGGTAATGGTTACGTCTCTTCCCAATGTTGATTTGAAAATATTTTATTTTGTGTGATTTTTCGGCTTGAGTATTTTCGGCAGCTTCTCCCCGAGAAGATGTCGGATTTGCATATTTTTAGAAGTTTTAATTTTAATTGTTAAAGATTGAGCCAAAAGAGAAAGATGTTTGTAATTAAAGGAAAATGTTGTACCGAACTGATAGTGTTAGGATCTAGGTCGCGGCTGGAGGACCGGGGTTGACCGGTTATCGCGTCTCACTCAATGGGTGGTGATTAATCCGGTTAGAGATTAATACCGGGGTTTCAATACTACACAAACTGTCACAAACCCTTGAACAAAGTTCAAGTGCGGAAGTGGTTTGTTTCAGGTTGAAGCAGCACACACATGAGATAGGCATGACCAGATTTGAATAGGACAGGTTTAGAGATTGCTGAGTCGGTTTTGGAACTTGGTAATTCGGTTGGGGCGGTATTAGTAGGTTAGTGCAGATCGGTTATAAAGTAAAGTAGGCGGTAAGTAAATAACAAGACAGGTTTTTATGGATGTTCGGAGATAAAACTCCTACGTCACCCTTCCTCTCGAAACCGCGAGAAGGATATTCACTAAGGAATACAAACACAATCCGATCGAGACTTATTTCCTGCTCGATAATACTCGTTCAATTTTAACCGAAATTGTAGAATTACACTTCAACTAAGCGCTTAAGCTTTCTAAAGATAGAACACAATCTTTTCACTTAGGCTGTAGAAAATTCAGAACTTGTAACCCACGCTTATTCCTCTTCAGCTCCTTCTTTTATAGGTGAAATGTGCCAACGGTCACATTTCATTTCCTTGAATCTGATTGGTTGAGTAGAGGTTTAGTGATTCAGACCTGGCGGTCTAATCTTCCAGTGTGTAGGTCAAACCGGCTAGGTTTGTCTTTTACTCAATATGGCAACTGTCGGTTGGACAGTTGTCTGTACTTGGAAGATTGTCTTTCTGATTTATCCTGAAGTAGAAAGATCTTATAGGACGGTCTTCTACAGCCTGCAGACTTTCCTCAGACTTGTATGAATATAGAAATGTTCAGTCTGTTCCTTCGGTATCATTCTCAACAGATACCCGAAGTGTCTTTTTATGCTGGTCGGTTATGTATGTTAACCGGATGACTTCCGGTTTTTCCTTGGCTTCTGAATGACCGTCTATCTAGTGATTCTGGCCTTCTGTTTTGACCGATCATGTCTTTCTTGTTCGGTCAGGTTTTTGGTCGGTTTGATTACTTGACCGGTTGAGTTTCTTAACCGGTTGAGTTACTTGGCCTATTGAGTTGCTTGACCGGTTTCGTTGCTTGACCGTTCCTGCATAGGAGGTTTGTTTGTGTTAAGTTCTATTAACCGGTCTAATTTTATCTAACAATTTCTCCCTTTTTGATTATTTTATTTAAAATATTCAAAATCAAGTAAGAGTGCAAATATAAGCCGTTTTGTTTTTAAGAGTTTGTTTGGCCGGATTTTTGGAAACTGACTTTAGAGAATTTTTCGAAAAATTTTAGAAAATTTTGAGAAAAATTCTAAAAATTTTATCTTTTATCTTATCAATTTCTCCCTTTTTGATTATTTTATTTAAAATAATCAAAATCATGTAAAATTGCAAATGTAGGCCGGTTTCCAAAAATTACTTTATATTTATATATAAGAAGAGAAATGCTAAGGCAAAATACTATATATATAGAAACCGAAGTAAATATAAGTAAAGATAGTAAAGAAAGCCCCTATTTCTTCAATCTGGACGGTAGGAATTGATCCAGCAGTTCATCGTCTGATTGTTCCTTGTTCTCTTGAACCGGTCTTGAAGAGGGGCCTTGACCGCCCGAAGTACCGGTTGGGGGAGAGAATGGTTGACCCATCGTTCTGATTGGAACCGCATTTAAAACCCGCTGTCTTTTGAGTTGCGGCTGGGCATCTTCTTCGAAATCATCCTCGGTTTGCAGAGCCGGGTTGGTTGGAGGATCAACAACTGTTTCGGTGACACTGGCTAATAGTCTGGTCATTTGCGCCTTTTTCGAAGCCTCTTTCCTTTTACGTGTGGCCGGAACTGAAGAGGAAGCAACTGCCTAGGACTTCTTGTGAGCCTTTTCAAAATTTTTGTATGTTTCTTGTTGAGCCTTTAGCCGGATAGCATCTTCGGCTTGTTTGGCCGCCATGGTCATTGCGATGGCCGGATTTTTGGCCGCTAATTTTCGTATACGTTCGGCTATGTTCGCATCAGACCATGCTGCCTCCTTCTGTTTTCGAGTCTGCTTGTCCAGGTCATCCTGGAGCTTCTTAGCCACCTGAGCATTCGCCTCCTCAAGTGCCCTATCGGCAGTCAGCTTAGCTTTTATTAATTCTGCCACTTGTTCGGTGACCGCCTTAAGATCGACTTCAAGCTTTGTGTTCTTTTCCTCAAGAGTTGTATTCTTTTCCTCAAGGTGGATTACCCTGTCAAGTGTTGAGCCGGCTTGGGCACTTGTCCGGGCTAGGTCCTCATCGACCTTTGTCAGCCTTTGATCGGTATTTTCTTGAGACCGTTCCAAATCGGCTACCTTCTGGCTGACCGAAGTGAGATCATCCACCAACTTTGGAGTTATATCCTCCAATGCCTTGGTTCGATCTAGGTGAGCGCCGTACAGTTCATCAGTATTACCGTAGTTCGTTTCAACTGATGTGATCCGCTTGATCGCCTCGTCAAGATCATCCTTTATTGTCTCGGCTATCTTGACTGTTTGAACCGCGGTTTTCTTAATCTTCCTCTTCCAAGGTCGAACCGCGTCGTTGACAAACTCTTCAATGAGAGTTATGACCCTCTTTTCCGTAATGGCCGGTTCCGAGTTCCCGGTTTGAGCGGATGCTCGATTGTCGGTGAGAGGTACTTCGGTCATGTTGTTTGTCGGATCCGGTGGAGGAGAGGATAGCTCTTCATCTATCTGATTATGTCCGTCAACATTCTCAGGAGGCGGTGAGTTTGTTGTATCTTGATGTTCGGGCACCGCTTCAAGCCGCGCCACTTCCTCGGTGAGCTCTCTTTCCTTGACCGTAAGCAACTCCAACACCAAGAGTTTTTTTTTTGAGAACGCAACACCAAGAGTTGTAGTTGAGAGTTCGGTGTTTCCGGAGTATACTTTTCTTTTAGACGTTGAATGTGTTCGGCTAGTCTTTGTAACCGAGCACGCGGTTCTACTATTGCGTGTCGGTCTAAGGCTGTGTTGGCATCCTGAGCTTTTGTTAGGTTGATGACCTCCTCCTCTATCTCCATCAACTTTTCGAATTTCTGTCCAGCGGTTAGACCCGGTAGCATTTGTTTGTAGAATAATTGATGTCGGTACCGGATCCATTGACAGAACATTTCGGACGCCTCGCGAGCTTGCTGATGGATTTCGTCCATGATTCTTCTCACGAGATTCTCGGCCATCTCCTGGGTATCGTCGTTAATGAGAACATCTTCTTCCTCAAGGCCGTCTGCACCGGTATCGGCATTTTCAAGACTGGCCGATTGTTCCTCGACCATCGGTCCTTTCCCTTTACCAGATTGATTTTCTTCGGTATTGTGTGAAATGGTTCGGTCAGAAGTGGAGGCCGAATCTTCCTCATTGGGCGTTTCGGACCGCGGATCAGCAGATTCGATTGGTTGCTTGTTTTTCTTGCTTCCGGATTTATCTTTTACTGGAGCTGCTTTCTTAGCGGCTGCCTTCTTCCTTCGGTCACCCGTAGAATCGGAGGCCGTCCTGTTGCTCTTCCTTTCCTTGAATTGGCGGGACCTTATAATTTTGCTTGAAGGAAGAAGAACACCTGGACCGGTGTTGATGTTGTAGTGGAGCATAATTTTCCCAAGTGGGATGGCGTATCCCCATGACCGGGTGGAAGCCGGATCCACCATTTCCTTTAGGCTGTTGAAAACAACCTTGGCCCAGTTTATTTGGATGCCGTTGAGTAAGCCGGCAAGCATCTCAATCTTCGCATGGGTGAGACTGTCATAGTTTCCCCCTCTTGCTTGGACCGATTTAGTGAAAATATCACATAGCGGTCTGTATTCCGGTCGTAGTGATGATTTCTTCCAGGAGACCTCGATAGGAACCGCGGTTTCCGAGAGAACTTGGCAAGCCGCCTCGAAAGTCTCTTGATCTAAATTCACCGAGAGGTTGCTTCCTTCTGATGGTAGTTGTAGGATTTCAGCGACCGACTCTTCTGTCAGTTCGAGCTACTGACCGTTGATGGTTACAATTATTGTTCTTCCGGTGAGAGATGCGGTACGGAAGAATTCGTTAAACGCTTCCTGGTATAGGATAAATGGACCGCCTAGAAAATATTCGAGGCCGGACTCGGAGATCCGGGATAAGACTTGCTTTGCCGGAGCCGAACCGTTTGCCCGGATTTCCTCAAAGTCGACCTGGAAGATATGTTTGAATAGTGCAGAGTCGCGACCCATTCTGGATAAACGAACCGAAAGAGCAAGAGAATAAGAATTTGAGAGAGTTTGAAGAAGCTGAAAGCTAGAGAGAGAAAGCCGATTCGCGTAAGAATGAAATAAAGTGACTAAGGACCCTATTTATAGTTGCGGTTTAGAATTCCAACCGTCGCGAACCGTCCCATCACTTTTAGGCGGGAATTTTCCCTCCAATAGCATTGAGCGGGAAACCATGGGTGGGAAAGCCATGGGCGGGAAAGCCATAGGCGGGAAAGCCATAGGCGGGATTTTCTGCGCGGGAACCTATTGGCGGGAGTCCCTGGGCGGGAGATTTCCCTCCGAATACTTTGAGCGGACTTATGATTTCGGTTATTTTAACCTTTGATGAAGCGGTTCTTCTTGTTAACCGTTTATTCAAGAAATAGATGATTACCCGCGGTGATGCGGTTTTTCTAAGTTTGATCGGATTTTTCAATGGAACAGTCTAATGACTTTAACCGGTTAGATATAAGGAATGAATGTTTGCAATTATTGACCCGGTTATCAAACTGAAATAGATATTCATTGAAATGAAAGATACAAGATAAAAACCGATTCATTTATCGGTTCAGAATACATATGAAATAAAATTACAACCTATGTAATGACTATCTTGGAGAGCTTGTACTCCACCCCATCCACATCAAGAATGTTCGAAGGGGATGCCGGTGTACCCGGTCCAAAATCTGGACGATACTTAAGAAAGAGCGGGCTGAGGTGAGGAGCGTAACCGATACCTTTATTGGTCTTCACCATAGTCCTCAGATTTTTGAAAATAATCGCTCACCAATTGATAGGCGTATTACTAACAATGTAGGTCATCATGTTAAACATTCTCTTAAAGTACTGTTGGTTCGGAGATTGGCAAATGATGGATCGGTTGACAATCTCGTGGAGGAGTTGGATGTGGTGGGCAAGGCGGGTTTTCAGCCCGTAGTTCTCCACCAGTACATCGGTTTCGGAGAACATTTCCGAGTAATCGGTTGCGGCACTTCCCACCCGGGTTGGGAAGTCGGAAAACCCTTCTGTGGGCAGATTGAATGTTTGAGCAAATTCGGTTTCATCCAGCCAGAAGGTGTGATCCCTTACAGTGGAAACAATGAAATTTCCTCTTATACAGGCATTTCTGAAGAAGGTGATTACGTCCGGAAGGAATATTGGTCCGGACTCTTTGAGAAAAGTACGAAGACCGGTGTCGATGAGGGACTCAAGCATGAGCTCCCTGGTTTCCAGGTCCCAATGTTCCATACAATAGTCGAATTCGATGCTCAAAAAGTTTCTTAGAGTTCGGCTCGGCATAATTCAAACTTTTGCTAAGAGAGAGAGTTCAAGAGATTTTTGTTTTGAGATGTGTTAAGTAGATAAGGAGAGGGTTCCTTATATAGATTCAAATTTGGAGGGAAAATATCAGCAATTAATGTTGAAGATCAGTTTTGTCTCATTAAAGAAGAGAATATTTATGTTTTCAAAACGTATTGGGAAGGGGTTACTTTTGACCGGTTGCGGAGCTCGAGGTAAGGAATCTAGTTCAAAAGTAACCAAGTTGGTTGGATAGCAATTACTTATGTAGTTGGAAGTTGAACGTTACTTTTCATTAATGACGGATGCTTCAAGAAACCGGAAAAGTAACTGATTAAAACCAGAGATAACATAAACTAAGCCGAAATGATCATAATAGAGTTGAACAGAGATACAACCGGTGCGTATAGCAAAATGACCAGTTGTAAGAAGGAATGACTTAGTATCCGTTGGAGTTGGCGCGGCCGTTGGAGTTGATGTGGCGGTTCCTCTTCTTCCAAGCTTTCTCAAACCGCTCATAGAATGAGTCGGTGACCTCTTTGGTGATTACCTGGGCCTGGTTCAACCCTTCGCCCGGACCGAGTGGAACTCCAAGCTCCAAAAGTAGGCAGCTTATCTGGGGAATGAGACCGGTTTGGCGAATGCCGATCATCTAGATCAGGACATCGAACAACACCCTTGACTAGTTTACCGGCAAACCCGTGGTTATAGCAGACATCATGTTAAAAACCGCAGCACAGTAGGTGTTTGTGACATCCCTACCCAGGATGCTTCGACCGATGACATCGTTGAGAAGCTGATACTCAGCTCTTAGCGATGACCTGGCACCGTGGTCATTGACCGGGTGGTCAGACCGAGCAAAACTTAAGGCGATTTCGGCCTTTAGTTCAGCCGGAACATTTAGGTCGGTCAGCCCTTGCTTCGGTAGGTCGAAGCATCTAGCAAAATCACTTTCGGTGAAGTCGAACACAGTCCCTCCTACCTTGGACTGAATGTGTGTATCAAAATGAGGAGTACCTCGAAAAACCCTGGCATTGTAAAAGAACTCCAGGACAGATTCCGGAAAGATGACATGTTTGTCATCTAGAAAGTGTTTGAGACCGGTGTCTTCAAGTGACTTAATCATCTTGAAGACTTCATAATGCTCATTGCCTTGAGCAGAATCGAAATCTACTTGGAGGATGTTTGGAAACTGAGACATTTTGTCTTAGTGAGAGGATAAGTTGTAACTTGTGATTGTTTTGTTTAAGGTTTGCCTATCTTATATATTAGTGGAGGGATGATCTTATTATCTAGTGTGTTTCAAGTAATGATCTCTACTATCCATAGGATAATGTATTTTGCATGAAATAAGTATGTCTATAACCTAGGATGTGGGTCATAGGCCTGAACGGTGAAAGATATCATATCTTCACGTCTTTTGAGGTATGACCATTTTACTTTGAAAAGGTAATTTTTCAGAACAGATAAGTTTAAACACAGATAATTATTCCACTTTTGTTCGGAGGCCAAATAATCTGAAATAAACTATTTCCAAACCGGTCAGTTATCCGTTGTTCGTCCCGATGCGGTTATTTGGTGCATGCACTAAGTAACCGGTCGGTTTACTCTAACTGATAGACAAAGCGGTTCTTCCATAGATACCTTGGGAAATTTGGAATCCGACAATTTAGGAGGAACTACTGGTTTTGTCAGTCCGAACCGATTTCCCTTTTAAGCAACCTTAGGAATAAGTTGATTAATATCGGTCAAACCGAGTGTGAGTCTGAATTAAGAAAACTTAGCTTCCTTCAGAGGCTTTATGAAGATATCGGCTACTTGTTGTTCTGTCGATACGTATTCCATCCGGATATGCTTCAGCATTACATGTTCCCGAATGAAGTGGTGCCTTATGTCAATGTGCTTGGTTCTAGAATGTAGAACCGAATTGTAGGTGATTGCTATGGCACTTGTGTTATCACAGAAAATTGGAGACTCTTCGGCTGTGATACTGAAATTCTTCAGTTGTTGTTGGATCCAAAAAAGTTGTGAACAGCAACTTCCGGCTGCCAGGTATTCAGCTTTTGCAGTTGATGTGGCCACAGATGTCTGTTTCTTGTTGTGCCATAAAACATGTCGATCACCTAGGAATTGGCATGTTCCGCTAGTGCTTTTTCTATCAACCTTGCAACTTGCATAGTCTGCATCTGAGTAACTTGTTAGGTTAAAAGATTAATCCTTTGGATACCACAGACCGACTTCATGAGTTCCCTTTAAGTATTTAAAGATTCGCTTTGCGGCTGTGTAGTGAGACTGTTTTGGGTTGGCCTGGAATCTTGCACACACACCGACCGCAAATAGAATATCCGGTCTACTTGCTGTCAGATATAGAAGAGAACCGATGATGCCTCAGTAAGCTGTTAGGTCTACTTCTTGACCGTCATCATCCTTGTCCATTTTGACCGATGAGCTCATTGGAGTGGTAGCTGAGGAGCATGTGTCCATCCCAAATTTCTTTAACAGTTCCTTAGTATACTTGGGTTGGCTTATGAAAGTTCCTTCTTCGAGTTGCTTAACCTGAAGACCTGGGAAGAAACTCAATTCTCCCATCATACTCATTTCAAATTTGTTAGTCATCAGGGATGAGAATTTATCACATAACTTAGGATCGGTTGAACCGAAGATGATATCATCTACATATATTTGAACAAGTAGGATATGTTCCTTCTTTTCAAATTTAAAAAGTGTTTTATCCACCGAACCGATGGTGAAATCATGTTTTAATAAGAATGTGGTTAGTGTGTCATACCAGGCTCTAGGAGCTTGCTTTAAACCGTATAGTACTTTATTTAACCGATATACATGGTTAGGCAGTTCAGCATTCTTGAAACCGGGTGGTTGTTCAACATATACCTCTTCACGTAGGTCACCATTCAAAAATGCACTTTTAACATCCATTTGAAAAACTTTAAAATTTTTGAATGCAGCAAAAGCTAGAAAAATCCTAGTAGCTTCAATCCAAGCTATAGGGGCAAATGATTCTTCAAAATCAATGCCTTCTTCCTGTTTGTATCCTTGTGCCACTAATCTAGCTTTGTTCCTTGTGACCAAACCGTCTTCATTGAGCTTATTTCTAAATACCCATCTTGTGCCTATGACCGGTTGATCTTTCGGTCTAGGAACTAAGTACCAAACTTTATTACTCTCAAACTGGTTTAACTCTTCCTGCATTCCCAAGATCCAATCCGGATCTGACAACGCTTCATCCACTCTTTTCGGCTCAATCTGGGATATAAAAGCGGAATTAAAGTATTTCTCCAGGATTTGTCGCCTAGTTCGAACAGGTTCTGAAGGGTCACCTATAATTAGCTCAGGAGGATAATTTGTGTTCCTTTTGAGGTTCGGTTCCGGAGCGTCTACCAAATCACTGTTTACTTGATCAAGGCTAGACATATCGGTAGGCTGAACATGGGTGTCAGACCGACCGATTTCCTCGGTTTGGACCGAAGTGTCAGCTTCCTGTCGTGGGACAGCTTGATCCGGCTGGGTTTCATCGTTACCCATTTGGTCATGAACAAACCGCCTGAAAACCGGAATCTCATCTTCACTATCATAATGGATATTGTTATTTTCTAATCTGTTGTGTAGATAAAAGCATGATGCAGTGTTGCTTTCATCTGATTCATCGAAAACAACATGAAGTGATTTCTCCAAGGTTAAGGTTCTAGTGTTATATACTCTATATGCTTTACTGACTGCTGAGTAACCTAGCATGATCCCAACATCGGATTTTGCATCGAAAGCAGACAGATAGATTTTGCCATTTATGTGAATGTAGCATTTACAACCGAAAATCTTAAGATACTTAAGGTTAGGAACCCTATCAAAATATACCTCATAAGGTGTTTTGTTGTGAAACTTGTTAATCAGAGACCGGTTTTGTGTATGACATGCGGTGTTGATAGCCTCAGCCCAGAATTTTTGGGCAATACCCGAATCGGCTATAATGGACCGTGCGGCTTCCTTGAGAGTTCGGTTTCTTCTCTCGGCCAGGCCGTTTTGTTGAGGAGTCCTAGCACTAGACAACTCGTGTCTAATACTAGATTCATCAAGAAATGCATTTAGGGTGCTATTTGTAAATTCGGTTCCTCTATCACTTCTAATGCTATTAATGCGTGTTGATTTTTCATTTTGCAAACGTTTAAGCAGTGTAATCAAATTTGATGCGGTTTCACGTTTGGATGGCAGAAATATTACCCATGTATACCTAGAATAATCATCAACAACTACCATAGTGTAAAGTATCCGGTAAGAAGTCATCACTGCGACCTGAATATATACCGCTCTGTGACATCTTCACTAAGTCGGTTCAAGCTAGAGGTGGAAATTTCGACAACCTCATCAAGGCCAAAATCGAGATGCTTATCGGCTTACTGGATGGTATAAACGTCAATTGGGCGAAGGAGATTTTTAACAACCTGAAAGACATGGTGAAACCGGATTCCGTCCGGTCATGGGGATACGCCATCCCTCTTGGGAAGATCATGCTCCACCACAACATCAACACCGGTCCTGGTGTTCTTCTCTCATCAAGCAAGATAATAAGATCCCGACAATTCCTAGAGAAGAAGCAGCCGGCCCCCGGTTCTACAGGTGGCCGAAGGAAGAAATCTACCGCCAAGACACCGGCTCCGGTAAAAGACAAGTCCGGAAGCAAGGGTAAGGAACAGATAGTATTCACGGAACCGCGCTCAGAAATGCAAGATGAAGAAGACTCGGCTTCCACGTCTGACCGAACCGGCTCGCAGAAAACCGATGACAATCCATCCGATAAAGAAGAATGACCGATTGAAGAGGAACAATCGGCTACAAGTCTTGACAATGCTGGTGCGGCCGCAAGCCTTGAAAACATCGATGCCGGTGCAGACGGCCGTGGGGAGGAAGAGGTTCCCGTTGATAACGACCGGAAGATAGCCGAGAACATTGTACGCAAAATCTTGGCAGGAATTCATCTGCAAGCTCAAAAGGCAACATAAGCATACAATGAGTGGTTCCTGATCCGGTGCAATAAATTCTTCAAACATGTGCTACCGGACCTAACCACCGGACAAAGATTTGAAAGAATTCTGGAGATAGAGGAAGACGTTATCCAGCTCACAAATGCCTAGGATCCCAACGAAGCCATGGACCGACACGCAATAGTGGAACCGCGTGCTCGGTTACAAAAGCTAACCGCACATATACGAAAGCTTACAGTAAAGTATGTTGCGGGAACACCGAAGGCTAAGTTACAACTCTTGGTGTTGGATATTCTTGCGGTGAAGAAAGGGGAGCTCATTGACGAGATAGAGCGGATTGAAGCGGTGCGCAGACAACGAGGTACAGCGCACTCTCCGCGTCTTGAAACCGATCATCCGGTCATCAACGAAACCGACGAAAGGACAGAAACTCCTTTCACCGGGCCACTTGATACCAATCAACCTAGGGATTCAGAACCGGCTGTCACAGAAGAAAGAGTAAAGATTCTTATTCAAGAGTTTTCCAACTCAAAGGTTCGACCATGGAAGAGGAAAATCAAGAAAGCCGCGCGGCAAACAATCTTGTTAGCCGAAAAAACGAGGGATGATCTTGTGAAGGCAGATGCCCGGATCTCAGAAATCGAAGCCGACTACCGGGACGATACTACTCTGCACAACGAATATCTTAAGCGAACCGAAGACTTGGAAGAAAAGACCTCCAAGATGGTGGATGACATGGATCGGTTTCAAGAGAAAACCGAACAACAGCTCACAAAGGTCGATGAGGACTTAGGGCGGTCAAGCGCTGAAGTCGGTTCAACACTTGACAGGGTCATACATCTTGAAAAGAAGAATGCGAGTCTTGAAGCCAACAGGGTCATACATCTTGACAGGGTCATACATCTTGAAAAGAGTGCAATGACAAGCTTGAAGCCGACCTTAAGGCAGTTACCGAACAGGTGACTGAGCTGATAAATGTCAAGATTAATGCTGATAAAGCGGCTGAAGAGGCAAATGCTCAATCGGCTAAGGATATTCAAGATGCGTTGGACGAAGAAACGCGGAAATCAAAGGAAGCACCGCTATCATCTGATGCGAACTTTAACGAACGGTTACGGATATCAATGGCCAGAGATCCGGAACTTGCAAAGTCCGTAGCAGCTCAAGTGGCCAAAGATGCAGAGCGGTTAAACGCACAAAAACAAAGGCTCGTCGAATTTGCAAACGCTCACAAGAAGTCCAAGGCGGCTTCCTCCTCTTCGGTTCCGGTAAAACGAAAAAGGAAAGTTTCTGCAAGAAAAATGCTGGAGAGGATCACCGAGACGAATATCGACACTCCACCGAACCTTGCTCCGCAAATCGAGGATGAAATCGAAGAGAATCTCGAGCCGCGATCTACAAGACAGCGAGTCGCCCATGCGGTTCCAATCAGCACGGTCGGTCAACCGCAAGCTGGAGGTTCATCTTCAAAAACGGCTCAACCGGATGAGGAGCAACCAACCGATGAAATGATGAAAGACTTCCTGCCATCCGAATCAGAATAGGGGCTCTCTTTTCTTAATCTATATGTATTTTGGTTTCTACATATATAATATTTTCCTTTTTCGGTTACTTTTATATATATAAAGTTATTTTTGAAACCGGCCTATACTTGCAATCTTACATTGTTTTGATAATTTTAAATAAAATAATCAAAAAGGGAGAAATTGATAAGATAAAAGATTAGAATTTTCCAAAATGTTTCTCAAAATTTTTCCAAATTTTTCGAAAAATTCTCCCAAGTCAGTTTCAAAAACAACCGGCCTACGTTTGCAATCTTACATGATTTTGATAATTTTAAATAAAATAATCAAAAAGGGAGAAATTTTTAGATAAAATTAGACCGGTTAATAGAACTTAACACAAATAAATCTTCCATGCAGGAACAAAGAACCGGACCAGTCAAAGTAACCAACCGGTTTGAGAAAACCAACCGATCAGATAAATGAACCGGTTAAGAAGCTCAACCGGTCAAACTATCAAACAGACCAGAAACATGACCGCTCAAAGAAGGCCGAAAACACCAGACAGCCGGTCATCCAGAAGCCAAGGCAAATAACCGGAAGCCATTTGCTTAAAGACAAATAACCGACCAGCATAAGAAGACATGTCGGGTATCTATTGAGAATGATACCAAAAGAACAGACTGAACATTTCCATATTCATACAAGTCTGAGGAAAGTCTGTAGGCTGCAGAAAACAGTCCTACAAGATCTTTCCACTTTAGGATAAATCAGAAAGGCAATCTTCCAAGTACAGACAACTGTCTAACCGACAGTTACCACATTGAGTAAAAGACAAACCTAGCCGGTTTGTCCTACATACTGGAAGAACAGACTGCCAACTCTGTGAGGTTGACCGCCAAGTCTGAAAAGTTGACTGCCAGGTCTGAATCACTGAACCTCTGCTCAACCAATCAAATTCAAGGAAATGAAATATGACCGTTGGCATATTTCACCTATAAAAGGAACAGCTGAAGAGGAGTAAATGCGGGACACATGAACAATTAATTTACAAGTGATAAGATTGTGTTCTCTCTCTAGAAAAGGCCTAAGTGCTAAAATTGAAGTGTGTATCTACAATTTCGGTGTAAATTGTACGGGTGTTATCGAGCAGGAAATAAGTCTCGATCGGATTGTATTTGTATTCCTTAGTGAATATCCTTCTCGCGGTTTCGAGAGGAAGGGGTGACGTAGGAGTTTTATCTCCGAACATCCATAAAAACTTGTCTTGTTATTTACTTTCCGCCTGATTTACTTTATAACCGAGCTGTACTAACCGACCTACACCATTTTGACCGACTCTACACTATCTAAACCGAATCACCAAGTTACAAAAACCGACCCACCAATTTCCAAACCTGCCTTATACGAAAACCGGTTCTGCCTATCTCGTGAGTGTGCTGCTTCAACCTGAAACAAACCTCTTCCGCGCTTGAACCTGGTTCAAGGGTTTGTGACAGTTTGTGTAGTATTGAAACCCCGGTATTAATCTCTAACCGGATTAATCACCACCCTTTGAGTGAGACGCGCTAACCGGCCCAACTCCGGTCCTCTAGCCGCGACCTAGATCCTAACAACAAGTCGTTCAGTTGCGGAGCATAACCAGTTTTCTTGGAGATGATCAAGTTCTTCAAGTTGTCGAAAATGATCCTAGACCAGTTCACCCGAGTTCCTTCGGTGATGGCATCCATCATCTCGAAGATACGTTGGGTGTAAGATTGGAACTTGTCCCTAGTCAGGATGGACTTACTCAGAATCTCGCTTAGAACTTGGTATTCATTTGCGAGCAGACTCTTGGGTCCCCAGATGTTAACTGGGGTCATAGAGCCGGAAAAGTGGTGAATCATCTCATCGATAAACACTAGAGAGTAGGTTAGATCGGTAACTCCCTCAGTTGACAGCTCACAAAAAGTTGCGAAGTCTGTTATGCTGAAGAGGAAAGATTGACCATGAACTTGGGCAAAGATGATATCACGATGTATCATCCGTGCAGTTTTAAAGAACTTATTAACAAAGGAGTAGTTAATGGCATAACGGTTTTCCAAAAATCTCTTGAGACCAGTGCTCTCAAGGGCTCGGAAGATACATTGGACTTCATTGTCCTCAGAGTGAGCAACGGATTCAAAATTGGCCAGGAAAACTTTATTTGAAAGAGAGAAAGACATTTTTCTTGATAGTTTTGCTTAGAGAGATTTCTTATGATGAATAGTTTTTTGAGATTGGATTAGATGAGCTGCTTAAATAGCCAAATAGTGGTTAGCATGCTTAGTGATGTCATTGTGTAATTATGATAGAGTTAACTTGTGTAAGTGTATAATGGTTATTTCCAATGACAAAGTAATGATAGAAAAAGATTTTCATCATGGCTTAAAAATATGGAAGAAATATTAATCTTCCTCTTTCAGTGATAGACACGTGTCTTCACTTTGATTGAGGTATAGATTGTTTTATGTTTCATAGGTTTAATCATCAAGGCATGCATGAAAACAGTGGTCAGCTGTCCCAAGTTAGCCGGAATAATTCACTTACCGAAATTATGATGCATCTTATAAGTTTTATTGAGGTAGTTTATTTCGATGTGAAGAGATGTCGAACTAAACTGACATTTGTTCAGTTTAGGGAATAAACCGTCTGTTTTACTCGAGTCATTTGAACCGCCCAACTTGTTTGCATGTAATTTGGTAATGTGAGTTTGTCACGCTTAACCGGAGACATCTTTCTGGTTAGCATTCCTGAGTGTTTAATTTCCTATTGAAATGTCCGTGCTAGTTTTTATAAACATTCCCCGATTCATGACTTGAGAAGCGTGAGTTTCTCCTTAAACTCATGCCCCAGTTTTTCATAAAAGTTTAGATTTTTTAAAACATGCAGTAACATTTAAGATATAAGTTGTTTACTATCAGTAAGTCCCAAAATGTTTCTGAAGTAAGAGAACTTAGCTTCCTATAGAGGCTTGGTGAAGATGTCAGCCACTTGCTGTTTGGTTGAGACATACTCCAACCGGATGTGTTTCTACTAAACGTGTTCCCAGATAAAATGGTGTCTGATATCAATATTCTTCGTTCTCGAGTGTAACACCGGATTGTATGTAATCGTTATTGCACTGGTGTTGTCATAAAAGATTGGAGACTCTTCAGCAATTACACCGAAGTCCCTTAGTTGTTGTTGAATCCAGAGGAGTTGAGCACAGCAGCTTTCGGCTGTTAAATACTCCGCCTCTACGGTTGAAGTGGCAACTGA
Source organism: Impatiens glandulifera (assembly GCF_907164915.1). NCBI lineage: Eukaryota > Viridiplantae > Streptophyta > Magnoliopsida > Ericales > Balsaminaceae > Impatiens > Impatiens glandulifera. The sequence continues at coordinate 15,523,696 of NC_061866.1, read as the reverse complement.
GGTTTGCTTTTTGCTATACCAAGAAACAAGTCGGTCTCCCAGAAATTGGCATGTCCCGCTTGTGCTTTTTCGGTCGATTTTACAGCCTGCATAGTCTGTATCAGAATAGCTTATTAGATTAAAACTTGAGTCTTTTGGGTACCATAGTCCCACGTCTTGAGTTCCTTTCAGATATTTCAAAATCCTCTTAGCCGCGGTATAGTGTGATTGTTTTGCATTGGCTTGAAATCTTCCGCATACTTCGACTGCGAACAAGATCTTCGGCCGGCTGGCTGTTAGATAGAGGAGTGAGCCGATAATTCCTCGATAGGTTGTTATATTTACCCCTTGGTCGTCCTCGTCTTTGACCAATTTTACTAATGAGCTCATTGGAGTAGCTGATTCGACACAAGTGTCCATTCCGAATTTCTTAAGCAGTTCGGCTGTGTATTTAGGTTGGCTGATGAATGTTCCGGTGTTGATTTACCGAACCTAGAGACCTAGAAAGAAACTTAATTCCCCCATCATACTCCTCTCAAATCTGTCAGTCATTAATTTTGAGAATTTGTTACATAATTTTGGATCAGTTGAACCGAAGATAATATCATCCACATATATTTGAACAAGTAAAATGTGTTCCTTTTTCTCAAATTTGAAAAGTGTTTTGTCAACTGAACCTATTGTGAAGTTGTGATCAAATAGGAATTTTGTTAAAGTATCGTACCAGGCTCTTGGAGCCTATTTTAAACCATAAAGGGCTTTGTCCAGCCGGTATACATGACTTATTATTTCGGATTTTTAAAACCTGAAGGTTGTTCAACATATACTTCTTCACTTAGTTTACCGTTTAGAAACGCACTTTTGACATACATTTGAAAGACTTTGAAATTTTTGAAAGCTGCAAATGCCAAAAATATTCTAATGGCTTCAAGTCTAGCCACTAGAGAAAATGATTCTTCAAAATCAATGCCTTCTTCCCGTTTGTATCCTTGAGCTACTAACCTGGATTTGTTCCTCGTAACCAAACCGTCTTCATTGAGTTTATTTTTGAACACTCATCTTGTTCCTATGACCGATTGGTGTTTCGGTCTTGGAACTAGGTGTCAGACTTTATTTCTCTCAAACTGGTTTAATTCATCTTGTATTGCTAAAATCCAATCGGTATCTAGTAATGCTTCATCCACCTTTTTCGGCTCAATTTGTGATATGAAAGCTGAGTTTTCATATAATTCCAAATTTTGTTGCCTAGTTCGGACGAGTGATGAGAGGTTACCTATTACAAGTTCAAGAGGATGATTTTTGTTCCTTCTGAGGTTTATTCTGGTAGTATCTTCCAAGCGTCCGGTTAACTGATCAAGGTTAGACGAATCGGTAGGCTGAGCAGAGTCAGGCCGACCGATTTCCTTAGTGGACACCGAGGCGTCAACTTCCTGTGGTAACATAGCTTGATCAGGCTAAATCTCAGCATTAACCGCTTGATCATTGACAAACCGTCTATAGACGGGAACCTCATCTTCATCATCAGAATAAATATTGAAATTTTCCATTTTGTTATGAAGGTCGAAGGGTACTATAGTGTTACGTTCAATAGATTCATCAAAAACAACATGAGAGGTTTCAACCGTTATTGTTCTAGTATTATAAACTCTATATGCTTTACTAACGGCTGAGTAACCTAGCATTATTCCTTCATTGGATTTAGCATCAAACGCGGTCAAATAACTTTAGCCATTGATGTGAACATAACACTTACAGCCAAAAATCCTAAGATACCGGATGTTAGGAACTTTATCATGGTATATTTCAAATAGAGTTTTAGTTATCCGTTTAGTAATTAAAGATCGATTTTGAGTGTAACATGCAGTATTGATAGTTTTAGCCCAAAATTTCTGAGCGATACCCGAATCAGCTATCATGGACCTTGTGGCTTCCTTGAGAGTTCGGTTTCTTCGCTCAGCCAGACCGTTTTGTTGAGGTGGTCTGGCACTAAACAACTCGTGCCTAATACCGGAATCATCAAGAAAAGTAGTTAAAGTACTGTTTGTAAATTCGGTTCCACTATCACTTCTAATTCTTTTAATCCGGATAGATTTCTCATTTTGTATCCTTAAAAGTAGTTTGATCAGTTTTAGTGTAGCTTGATTTTTAGAAGCTAAAAATGTTACCCAAGTGAATCTAGAGTAATCATCAACAACTACCATGTTATAGTGCATGTCTCCTAGGCTTGTTACCCTAACCAGTCCAAACAGGTCCATATGCAGTAGTTCTAAACATCGTTCGGATTGAAAATTTCCTTTGCTTTTAAAAGATGATTTTATTTGTTTTCCCATTTGACATGCAGCACATACTTTATCTTTGGAAAATTTGATGTTTGGAAATCCATGAACTAATTCCTTAGAGCATATGAAATTTAGAGTTTTGAAATTTAGATGGTTTAGCCGTTTGTGCTAGAGCCAATTCGGATCGTTCCTAGATATCATGCAAACCGGGTTCTTGGTTTTAGTTTTCCAATCTACTTTATAAATATTTCCTATTCTATTTCCGGTTAAGAGAGTATCACCTTGTTGATTTTTAACTAAACATGCATGCTTGTGAAATTCAACCGTGTACCCTATGTCACACATTTGACTAATGCTTAATAGGTTAAAATGCAAGTTTTCTACTAGAAACATGTTGTTTATGGACAAGTTGTCATGGACAATCTTACCCTTGCCCACGGATCTACCTTTTGAATTTTCGTCGAAAGTTATCATTGCTCCGCCTTCAGAAATGATATTAGCTAGTAGTCCAATGTTTCCGGTCATGTGTCTTGAACACCCGTTGTCCAAGTATCATTCCGAGTTTTCTAGCCATTTGCTCCTCCTGACCTGCAAAAAATAAATATTTACACTTTTCTGGTACCCACATTCAGTTGGGTCCATGGTTGATTAGTCCCTTAGGAATCCAAACTTTAATAAGTCGGATAATTTTTCCAGTAATGGTTCTAATTGTTTTACCGGTATTCAGTTTTTCATCTTTTTGTCTGCCTAAGAGTGTTTTATTTTGTAGTGGTGGTGACTGTTGATTAGTTTTCTATGGACGTGTATCGGTTTATTTACTTGATGACCGGTTGGCTTTCCTTCTCTCAGGATGAAGCCATTTTTCCGAGTCGGCTGGAGTTACGTATTTTATTTCTTTTTCCGGTTTGAAGTCATGTTCTACCTCATCGTCGGTTAAAGAGCTCTTGACAAATCTTATAAAGGGAAGATTGTCTTTTGTGAGTTTCATCCCGTTGGAATAGTTTCGGTTGGCGGATTTGTTATTCTTGTATCCAAGACCAAATTTGCATTTGGGATGTCATTGATAGTTAGACATCTCACTCACCGCTTCACTAGATCTTTTCCAGGCAGCCGTGACATATTTGGTTCTCTCGTTTTCTTCGGTTACCAATTGAACTGTCTTCTTGAGCTTCTCATTCTCTAAGGACAGTTCAACCGGTTCATATACTGTAGTTTCGCTTGGCTCACCAACGGTACCACTTGACTCTCTAGTTTCGTATTTTGACCGAGTCGGTATAAGAGCAGACAAGTTTCTGAACTTAGCGACCATGTCATTGAATGCAGTAACTAAATCTTCTTTAGTAAATTCTTCAAAGGAAAAGTCGAATACCTCTTCTTCATTTACCATGAGGCAGGTTACTCTTTCTTCGGGATTTTCGGTGTCGGAGTAGGCCTAGTCGCTTCCACTGTCAGATGCTATGAGTGCCTTCTGGATTTCTTTTCCTTCACCGGTATCGGTTCGCTGCCTATCATTTCATTAATATTCATTTTTATGGTTGTCATTTCTCTGGTAGTTACTTCCCGGTTTTCGGTCGTCTCGTCTTGGTCTTCTGCATTCCGACCTGTAATGACCAAAACCATCACAGTTAAAACACCTTACATTGGATTTGTCGGCGTAATTATAGTTGTAGTTGTTGTTAGATGGTTGATTCTTCTTCATGAATCTTCTGAATTTCTGTGCTAGCATGGTCATCACGACTTCATTGATATGATCAGCGCTTTTGACAGGAACTGGAACAGCTGATATAGAAACCGCTGGTTCCACCGCCGTCACCAGAGCTCTAGTTGCAATTGATGTTGTTGCTTCATCTTCGATCCGAGATTTCATCTCGAATTCATAGGCTTTCAAGTCCTCAAACATGTCGTGCAACTTCATCTGCACGAGGTTGCTTGATTCCCTCATTACCATGGATTTTATGTCCCATGCACTTGGTAAAGATCTTAATGTTTATACAATGATCTACCGGTTCTTATATCTTTTTCCAAGTGTGTACAGCTCGTTGACCACGCTGGTGAAACGGTCACTAAACTCCTTCATGTTTTCTCCCATGCACTTGGTAAAGATCTTAATGTTTATACAATGATCTACCGGTTCTTATATCTTTTTCCAAGTGTGTACAGCTCGTTGACCACGCTGGTGAAACGGTCACTAAACTCCTTCATGTTTTCTCCCAGCTTCATCTTAATGTTCTCATACTTTTGAGTTCCCACCAAGATTTTATTTTCCTTAGTTCTTTCGTTTCCTTCATGGATCTGAATGATAGTTTCCCATGCTTCCTTTGCACTTTGACAATCTCTGATTTTGTTGAACGTGTTGTCGTCCACAGCTTTGAAGATGTGTCTCATGCAATGGTTATCCAGGTTACTTCTTCTCCTATCTTCAGCCGTCCATGCTCTTTCTCCATTTCAATTTTTATCGGTCCCTCTTTCAAGATGGTGCTCATTTCATCATCCAACGTGATCAGATGTAAATACATCTAAACCTTCCAGCCGCTAAACGCCTCGTTGTTTAGCATAGGTGGCCTATCGATGTGGGTCATTCTTTCGGTTGCTTGAGTTTTAAGATTCCTTCTCTAATACCACATGTTAGGATTGGGATCGCCGATAGGGGACCGGGGTCCGACTAAAGGTAGATCACTTACAACACAATACAACACAACACAACACACTGGTACTAATCCGGTTAAAGATTAGAACCGCTCTTAACATTACACAGATTGTCACAGATTGTCTGTTTCAATCTTAAGCAACGTACACGATTAGGTTTGGAAGGTATTAGGAGAAGTCGGTTAGGGTGGAGAGAAAAACTGGTTCGGTTTGAGTGAATAGTGTTTCGGTTCGGTTAGAGTTAGTAAGCCGGAATGTAAAATGAAGAACACAAGACAGATTTTATGGATGTTCAGAGTTGAATCTCGTACGTCATCCCTTTTTCTCAAATAGTGAGAAAGATATTCACTAACTAGAATATTCCACGAATACACTCCGATCGAGTTTTATTTACTGCTCGTCGGTTACACCACTCACACAATGATGTAATACTTTTACATAAGGTAAAATACACAGATATCTTAACGTTTACAACTGTTTCACTTTTTGAATCAAGAAGGCTTTATGAACCCAGAATGTCTTTTAGGCTTGATTGTATGAAACTGAGTTGTTTTTAGTTCGCGCGTGTTCTTGTTTCTACTGCTCTTGGCTTCCTTTATATAGAGAATATGACAACGGTCATATTTCTCTCTCATCTGTTGATTGGTCAGCTGAACCGGTTAGAGTAGGTAGCCTTGCTTTTTGTACATGTGGCAGCCATGCACGAAGGTACCATGAGGGTTGCTTGTGCATTTGGTTAAGATCTGCAATGATTAGATTTCCCTCATGCTTTATATCAGATCTTTCTTTTGTGCATTTCCAAGAAATCCTCATTATGTCATCTTCACAGATTTCATCACTTTGAATAATTTTCCCGTTGGCCTTGAGATCTTCGATATGTTAAGCCAGCCGGAAGTGATGCTTCATAGAGTTTATATTTCAACCGATCCGGTGAGTGGAGATAAACCGGTTTACTTGAAGTCAATCCGGTTAATCAATCTGAATCGTTGAAATAGAAGGTTTCAACCGGTCCGGTGCAGCTTGAGCTGTACCTGCACAAGAGGAATTTGAAGCTAATTAAGTAGTGTTCGTACTTTTGACAAGTGTAACACTTCACTGTGATCTTGTCTTTGTGGGGCTTGGTGTCTTCTTATCGAGGTGAGCTTTATGCACGACCTTGCCCTTGACCTTGCCCTTTTCCACAACCTCGGTTATCTCCACCGTTGCCGCTGCAACTCGACAATCTAGAAGAAAAATTGGCTTCTCCGTTTTTCTTCATTCATGACATTCATTCATCATGCATGAGCAATAGGTGCTCCTCCTCTTGGTCTCCATAGCCGGGAAGTTTCTCCTCGTGAACTTTGAGACGACCGACGATCTCTTCGACGGTCATATTCTTGAGGTCACCAAATTGTTTGATCGTTGTAACGATCTGCATGTATGTTTGTGGTAAGGCTCTAAGGAACTTCTTGACGACGGAGATCTCCTTAACCTTCTCTCCCAACGAGCGAATACCAGTCACGATGGATGTCAATTTCATGGCGAAATCATCCATCGATTCCCCATTCTTCATACGAATTGCCTCGAATTGTGTCTTCCAGGATTGCACTTTTGCCTCCTTGACTCTCTCTATTCCAACATGCATTGTCTTTAGCGTTTCCCACGCTAGCTTGGTGGAATCCTTCTCATCCACCATGAGAAGGACGTCCTCAGAGAGTGCTTGATACATGGCGGTGAGAGCCATTCTATCCATTCGTTCGTCGATATCGTCGAGCATCACAACTTGCCACACTACTTGTGCTTGTAAGTTTACCCGCATCTTCAACGCCCACACCGAGTAGTTATTCTTTGTGAGTAACGGAAAGGAGAACGTCACGTTCCCTTCTCTTCCAATCTTCATGGCCGTCGCATTTCTGTTTGATCTTGTCGACGCCATGTTATTCAATCTAGCTCTAATACCAAATGTTGGCTTTTGACTATTGGATCTTTGAAAAACGATTACGAAGAAAGAAAACTCTGGAAAACTGGGAAGGACAATAATATTTGTAGAAGAGAAACAATTCTTTCTATTTTCAAGTGTTCTGTATTAACATTTACAAACAACCATTATAAATGAGTAATTAGCTTAGAAATCCTAAATTACTTATACATACAGGCCAAGCCCATTAATAAATAAATAAACCATAATTGTATAAAATGACAATAAAGGCCTACAACTTTCAATTTTCTGGCAATTAATACTTAAACTCAAATCGGCATATCCTCAAGAAAAAATTTAAAGACCTTTCGTTAACTTCCTATGGTGACAGTTTAACTTCGGGAACAAACGAGGGTAACGGGTGTTGCATTAATGGAAATGTTCAGTTCATGAATGTGGTAGACTCATATATTTTCATTTTGGTGGGTCATGAGTGTCATATGGAGTACCGTAGTTGGGCTTTCCTTTGGTTGGAATCGAGACTAGCTCAAGTTGCCTTCACTGAATTACATTGGGCTTCTGTCGTCCCTCATGCATTTAGTTCGTGAATAACATTTTATATTATTTTGTTGCACCACAACGTTGTCTCGTGTCTTGAATTCACACTAAATCCAACGCCCCGGGTGGTACCTCTTTCGACTTTGGACATGTTTCTGGGCCAACCGACTAATAATGACTCATTTTGACTTGTACACAAGTGTAGTTGGGCTTGTTGTGAATATTTTGACTACTCGTCTTGTTTGGTGCATTGTGGTGGCTGGTTGAGTTGGAGTACCCTTTGGGTTAAGATTTTTTTGAAAATAAATGTATATGGAATGAATGGCTCTTGGATAAGTTGATGAAGAATAGTAACATCAAATTAAGAACTTGCCACTCGTTTGGTTGAAGATTTCTACAATCCACGTTGGATATCTCCCTCTGTGGATAGGCCATGTTTGAAACAACCTATTTTTTTTCTTTTTTTATTATTTATATGTAATACCAAAAAACACACTAAATTAATATAAAAAATATTTTTTTATTTTCAACAATAGCATTATTATTATTAATAAGAGTATTAGTAAAAAAAAAATTGGTTTTTTTATTAATATTATTTTGTTTTATTTTTTACTACTATCATTATTATTAATGTGATTGTTTTAATTTTTTTATTCTCTATTACTATAGGGAAATTTGACGAAATGACTCTCAAAAGACTTTTTATTTCAAAAATAATCCGAGTCTAATAATTTTTGAAAAACAATCTTTAGGGGCTTTGAAATGACCTCTGTCTTTATTGTGAAATGACTCCTTAGTCCTTACTATGATTATTTTTTGTGGTTTATTTTTTTTATTACTATCTCATGTATTTCTTCTTGTGATTATCAGGGACCGCATTATATTGTAGTATGGCGTGGAAATATGAGAGAAATTCTAAAAAATCTTGAGCGCATTATGGATTCAAGGAGGAGCTAATTGAAGATCAAAATTCAAAGATATGTTATTGGTAATAAGAAATCGTAAGGGCGAAAGAAATTTAGCGAATGCATGAGTAAGCGCAATTGGAAGAGGTTAAGAGCTGCGAGCCAATGGAGGTCGGAAGTGGAAGCGGCAATGACAATGATGGAGTTGTGAATGTTGCAGAGATATATGTTTGTATCAGGTATTCAGATATGCAAGATCTAGTGCCAAAATGAAGAATAAGAGAATTATGACAATTATCAAGAATAATAAATATAATTAATATAATATATTGGAAATATAATATAAAAATAATATATTTGTAAGATATTATCACAAATATCGATATTATATTATATTATATTATATTATATTATATTATATTATATTATATTATATTATATTAGTTTTTTTATAAGTTTAATTTAATGTTTATATAAAAAGACATGTCTTAGATAATTGAGAGATCATTCCATAAAATGTTCTTTCATTTTCATATTCTTACAAAGAACAATGAAATGAGTACTACATGTTGGTCACCCCGGAAATTTGTTCGTATATATAATTTTTTAGGTCTTTTTTAAACACAGATAAAATATTTATTTTTTAAAATAGATAGTAATCTAGGATGCATGGGTGCTTCGTTTCTGTAGCTCACTGCGCACCAGGTGCTTCGGGGGTACGGGGGTGCGGCTGAGAGTGCGTACGGGGTGCGCCACGTGGCGTATCCCAGAATCGAAGGTGAGGGGTGCGGGAATGGCATATTCAGTAAATATGAGTTCCAAAATATTAAAAAAAACCTCAAATTAAAAAACCCTCAAATATTAAATATGACTATGAGCCCCCAGCCCCCAAATTAATCAGTAGGTGAGAGAACAAGTGGATGGCGAAATTGCAAGAGCATTTTATTCAGAGGGGTTACCTTTCCATGTTGCTAGAAATCTCCACTACATCAAGAACGAATGAACATTACAAGCAAGGGCAATCAAGGTTGTGGGATGTAGGAGGTGACCGAATTGATCCGCTTAATGGTGCCGAAGAACTTGAAATATCTAGCCTTTCACTAGATGAGCCGGAGTTTGAAGCAATGTTTTTACAAGATGATTAAGACTGTTGGCAATATGGAAGTCAGATTGTAACTTTGTGTACTTATAATTTATATAATTATATAATTATATTTTATATGACGTATCCCCGCACCCGAATCCTTGTTTTTTAAATTTTGTCGAATCGGCGTATTCCCGCACTGCGCACCTGTATCCGTGCTTCCTAGATAGTAATTTAGTGTCTTTATTCTGTTAAGATTTTAAAATTTATAAACTGTTTCAATTTTAATATTTAAGATATTATATAAATAAATAAAATGAATAATTACAAATTCATTCAAAAATTACTTATTCAAATAAATAAACTCTTCTAATTATAATTTTTTTAGTATCATTTGTATATTATTATATTTTAAAATAATTTTATATTTGATTATATATATAATTAATAGAACTTCAATTTTACAAATTTATAAATGTGCAAGATTTGAAATAAACTAACTTGTTATATCTCATGTTTATATTAAACAAAAACAAAAATCAAACATATAAACACCTTAATAAAACAAAATTATGTGTTTAAAATTATCCAAACACAGCATGACGTGACATCATCTAAGTTATAAATAATATCTAGCACATTATTAAATAGCATCCATCCATCCATGTTCAAACAATTTCCTCTTTGTTCAAACATATGTAGTAAAAGGTACATCGTGCAAAGGATGGCCCTTTCTATTTCTTTCAATGATCCTCTGTGCAAGAGAAACTTGCTTCCCCACTACAAACACAAATGCCTTGCCCTTTCCTCCCACACCTCTGGCAGTTCTTCCAACTCGCCTAATGTATTCACTTGGATCACGCGGGTAGTCAAACAGCACAACACGACTCACTCCACAAAAGTCAATACCCCTTGAGGCTCTATAACAAAAAACAAACACGAACATATAATTCAATTTTGAAATACCAAAAGGACTCAATTACTTAAAAGGTGGGAAAAAATAAAACCTGTCTGTGCAAACCAAAATCGCTGAGCTATCCTGTGGTTGATGATCATTGCAGAACTCTTGTATATTTGCAAGTTGCACTTCTTGTGCCAATGCGGCATGAAATGGCAAAACTGTCATGCGGACTCCTTTCCTATCACCTCTTTTCAACACATTTTCAACTTTTCTGCAAGTTTCTATCTGCACAAGAAGCAAATCATTATATAGTAGCCTTGTTTAATCCAGGGTTATTTGAATAACCAAGTGATTATTCATAACCTTGTTTGATCTTGTTATTTGAGGTAAAGACATTAAATGTATAAATATATAATGAATAAATAAATAAATAAATAAATAAATATATATATATATATATATATATATTTATATTAAATTGAGGGTATTTTTGTTGTTGATTTAAGTGATGTGATTGATTAGTAGATTGTTGATTAGATAGTGGGTTTTACCTCAAACAAGGCCTTAAACATAGAAGCATAGTTTCAAATGATTATACAAAAAAAAGTATCTTGGACGGTACCTTGTTACAAAAGACAATTGTTTTGGCCACTGGGTTTTCCTCCAGCAGCTGCAAAAGTGCGTTCTTCTTGTTAGTAAATGCTGTTTCAGGTGTCTTTTCTGCCCCATCGTCTCCACTGCAATCTACAATAATCTGGAAACACCATAATTTACATTAAGTCACAAATAAAGTTATGACAGTTCAAACTCTATGGTTTAAGTATGCCAAGAAAATAATCCCTTTTATGGGTAACCCTAATATAATTTTAAGGAGCACAGGAAATCAGATTAGAAGACGAACCTCCTCAAGGGCTGGGTTTGTACGATGCATACCAGGCCCCATGATCATCTGGCAATCAGGAAACATTTCTACTAATTTGTTATATGTCTCAGATGGTAGAGTTGCAGTCACAAACAGATATTGAGTGGCAAAGGATGAAGATTCAATTAAACTTTTTAGTGCTGTCTCATATTCCTCATCACGCAAAAGAATATCAACCTCATCCAGGACTACACTGCACACAACAAGTTTTATGACATTAATTGAGAGAGAGACCATTCAACAAGAGTGTTAAACAGAATATGTCATGGAAGCTAATGAAAATCCTATTAAAGGTTCTTGTGCTATTATAACACCAGATTAAACAAGAAAATATCGGAACATAAGGGAAATCTAGTTACCTTTTAAGGTTAGTTAATTGCAATAAGCCTTCTCGGACTAGAAACAAAAAACGCCCTGGGGTAGCTATTAAAACATCACAGGTCTGTTGAAGGGCTTCTAATTGAGTTCTTTGCCCAAAACCACCTGTGGCCACCATAGACCGGAATTGAACCCCCGATTTTGAGATCAACCTGCAGTTTACTAAGACCTGGAAAATGATAAATTACATTATTAAAATACTAGTGTACCAGAAGCATAGATATAATAAAACAACGCTTCCATTAAACAAATATTTCACTACTCCATGGTGATTTCACAAAAAATATTCTTTTTCTCAGCAGCTATCATTATCACACCAAATCAATTGCTAAGGAAGATTTGCCTACTGCCGAGAGAGAGAGAAGAAGACAATTTAGCGAATGATTATTTTACATGTTTTCTCTACTATATATACATAATTTGACCGGAATGAGAAGAGGTTGGGGGTTTCCATAACCCTTCCTTTTACCCCTCCAGTTCTGTGTTCAAGCTAAGTAGAAATTTGAAAGACCCTTTTCTTCTACATCTCCTCCTATAAGAAACTGCATATTCAACGTTCTCTCACTCAATGGATTTAAACAAATCCAATTGTTGTTTGTGCCTATTTTAGCAAGGAGAAGTATTGAGTTTCCGTTAAGTCTTGTCTAAAATCATGAATAGTTGCTTTAACTTGAAACAGTTCAGCTGTATTATATGAATTGGAATGTGATCATTTGGCTGCATCCCAGATTCCATTCGTCCTTCCATGTAGGAGAAAGTTCTCTCCTATTTCGTTGGTAAGTGAATTGATCAGTGAGGGATATAACAGTTTCGATATTGACTTTTCATTCCTTGAATCCTTGTAGAATGAATCTCCCTTAACTGGGAGTGATATCTCTTTTGTGAGATATTTATCATTACCATTGTTAAAAACAAACATTTGTTTTTCGAATTAAAGAAGCTAGCATAACCCCACTTCAACTTAAGGCGTTCTTAGTGAGAATCGAACCATGACCTTTGGCCTCTTAGGAATGGTCTCCTGCCACTTGAGCTATCCTAATGGGTTTGTCGCAAACAAACATGAGAATGGATTGAGATCATCGTAGGTAATTGGTCACATTCAACTTGTAGCAAGTGATCGGCATTGGGGAGGATTTCGGGATATCAAAAGGGGTAAAAGTTGAATGTGATATTCAACTAGTGATTGTGATGAATTGATGAAATAGAGTTAGCAAGATTGTAATCATCCACTATACTCGCATCCTCTTAAATAAAATGAGCTACTGAAATATCATTAGGATCGCTACAATTCAATTGTGGTCATTGCACTAAATATCATCAACCAATAGTCCTGTGAAATGGCGTGTGTTGTAAAATAGATAAGATCATCATGGAGTTCATGTCTACCATCATCGTGTGGAAAAATATGCCTTATGAAGTCACGTGAGAGGTCTTGTATGTGCAGTTAAATCATCTACACATCACCCTTCTAAAGTCATTGATATTGGATCAGATTAATTCAAAAACAACCCAACAATTGCAATCCAAGGAAAATGATCGACCCAAACTTCAGTATTTAACCAAGACCTCGCTTGACTTTCAAAATGGATTAAGTTGGTTCTTTTTCTGATTCATGAACAGCAAATTCAGGCTATATATTAGCCCAATCAAAGATGAAATGTCATGGTCCCTCATTAGAACCAGAGAGAGAGAGAGAGCCCAAAACAAGATTGAATACAAAGTTGGTGATGGTAAGAACACCCTTTTTCTGTCATGATCCATGGTTCGAGAATAAGTCGCTTATCCACCAGCCTGAATTCCAAAATGCAACAATTAGACACAGACAGGCTTGTGAGTGTCAGAGAGGTCCGTGATGTTGAAAGAAATGAAATCATTCGACAATTGAATGAGGGAATACGAATCTTAGCAAAGATTGATGTTATGACCCTTGATGTAAACATGGAACGAGCTGGAAAGTCGATGAAGACGGAAGATTCAATACTAGCAAAGCATGGAACGAGCTCAGAGAGAAGAGCCCAGGTTGATGGGTGGAAAGTGCTTTGGTCTACTAAAGTCATCCCGAGACAACAATTCAACATTTGGCTTGCATTCAAAGGTAGGCTGATAATAAAAAGATAGAGTTGCCAAATTTCTCAATATCATGGAGGGATGATTTCCCAATATGTTCAAGAGAGGCGGATCTCTTGAACACCCTTTTGACACTTGCCCTCTCATTTCTCAGATAGGGAAGAAGTTTGTTAAGTGTAGGATGGTTTCAAACATCCCCAACACCTGATTTGCAATTAGGGACTTCATAGTCGAGAATAAAAGGAAAAATAACTTCTACTCTAAGGTCCTCAATTACTTATTTGGAGCTACAATCAATGGCATTTGGAAAGAAAAGAATAAAAGACACTATTCTATAGTCAGAAGAAAGGAAGAAGAAGTTTGGAATGACATCAGGATTCAGGACAGTCAGGACAATTGGTGAAAGGTTCCCAATATCTTCAACAATCGGATTCTCTGTCAAGAATTGGGCATTGATGTCAACCAAGTCACTAAAGCTACAAGACCCAAGACGAGATAGTCTTCTGGAGTTGCTTTATTCACTTTGTTTCATTGTTATGTAAAAATTGTATGTCGTTGGTATGTTTGATTCAGTCATCACTTCATTTCGGTATCGTGGAAGCAAAGCCTGTTGTGCTATCGACCAGTTTTCTCTCCCTTTAGGATTTATTTACAAAATGATGCAAGTCGTTTTCCGAAAAAAACAACCAACAATCTAGGATGCATAAGTGGTGAAGATGTACCCCACAGTCCCACAACTAATTGTATATGTATCTACATATTCACAACATAGCCCTAAAGAATTTGTCCCATTCAATGCCCTAACCCAACAAAGAGAATTGCCTAAATGTCTTTCTTATCAGGGCTCGGTTATTCACGTCCTAATCAGATATCGCTATGTTACCTTACACTCGCCACCATGGACAAAATACATAGCAAGATAGAGAAAGAAAGACAAGATCTTTCTTGAGTTTCTCCCCATGACACAGAAATTGTAATTCACACAATAGAGAGAGATTAACAATACTGTTGATTCGACGCATAAGTGCTTGCGAATGGAGACAACTGTCAGCTTTTGTGATAGCGGTTCGCGTCAGTTTTGTGGTGAATTATGCTCCAACTCTTAATGGCTCGGAAATCCCATATGAATAAATTTTGTTTTGGTAATAGTTTAAAAGTACCAATTCCACACAGACATTGAGGAAAGTGGGTGGGAAAAGAAAGGATAAAGACTACCTCCACAGGTTCACTTCAAAAAATGAGGAATTTGCAGATACAGGAGTATTTTTATCTGTTAGGAATATAACATCTCCATTTTGTTATCATCCTTTCTATATATCTTCCCTTTTTCCTGTAAATGGATCGCACCACCCATTCATAGATTTTATTAATTCAAAGTTGAGCCTTTAAAAAAAATCAAAAGTATCAATTCCATATAAATGATCAATGAAAGTATTTCAGCAACTTCCAAGTAGCTAAAAAGGTTCTAAAATCTAGCTATCCTATAATCCTTGAAAAGATCCAAAGATTCCACTCTTCTTACATTTCAACACTATTGTAATCTTCAGTAATTTCACGGTTATAGCCAAGACAATTCAACTAGAAAATGCAAATAAGACCCCATATCATTTCCTTTACTTCACAAAGAGTAATCCCTTGACTAGAACATTAAACAAGCATTGAAGAGAAGAGAAATAAAAATGTACAAATAACAACATAAGGTGTAAATAATTAAATGAACCAACCTGACGAGCTAATTCAGCTGTTGGCACAAGAATCACTACACGAGGATTTTGGGGGAAGGACTTGGAAAGTCCATTAACCTCTTCCTGCCTTAGACGTTGTATAATTGGAACAAGATATGCCAAAGTCTTTCCAGAACCACTTTGATCAGTTATTATACAGCTCCTACCCTCGATGACAGATGCAAATGCCAAGGCCTGAAGTTAAAAGCAATAACAAAACCTTGAGGACACCACAGACAAGGTGAATATTTTGTATTTCCAAATATACAAAAATGATAAGAATGACTATAAGAGTCCCTTTATGAATCATAGGAATTACCATTCCTTTGGGGCTCAAAGTCTCGTGCAAATGTATATTCTGTCTAGTAAAAACGTTTTTCCTTGGTAGAAGTGGAAATACATTCTAATATGAACAGTTATTTCAAAGTTGATAAGACTAATAGGATATTGAAACACAAACATTTCTGCAAAATACAATCATAAAGGTATTTTCGCAAGGCTGAAGGTATTGTGTTCGAAACAAGATACATGTGAAACTATTGGTGCAGAGTTTGAGAATGAGAAATAGAGGGAAATCATTGTCAGGTATATTTAAAACGGAAGTGGGCAGGAAATACTTATAGTCTGGTGGAAGACTTAGCAGTCCACCAGGTAAAACCCTACGAAAGTATGATTTTGTGTATTATTCTAATAGTTACATTGTACATAAAAGAACATTAGATGAGCAACACTGGAAACCCAATAAATCGGCTCTTAGAAATTAAAACAAAACAAAGTATCACCTGGATGCATGAAGGACGATCGATTCGTTGGGTCATTAAGGATTCTATCATATCATTTTCGCAGCCCAGTTCTTTAAACGACTTCCTACTGAAAAAGGAATCATCTGCAGATGATTGTTGCCGTTGTTTTGACTTGGATATGGAAGTAGACTCTCCAGCACCCCACCTTTTAGAATTAGCTGAGCCTTCAGGAAATGTCCTTCCTCGATCACGCTCAGTAGAAGTTTGCACCGTTTTATTCTTCAGTGGATCTTTACTATTAGGTGCAGCAGCTGACGTTGAATTAATGTCAACTTCCTTTGTCCTTGATTGATGTTTTCTTGTTCTGATTTTCTTTAACTGGGACTCATGGGCAACTCTTTTAGAACCATCTTCATGATTGGAAAATGAACTACTATGTACACTGCCAGACCCAGATATATCCTCTGGAGTTGGGGAATCACGCTGATTTACTTCTTGCTTTAGTTTAGCAAATTTTTCAACAAGAATCCTAACTTTTTGAGCTTTTAACCTACCAAAGTTTTTTGCTGCTATTTCAGTAGATGCCACTGGATTATCAGTGCTGAAAACTGGATACGCGTTGGAACCAGAAGAAATGAATAAGTAAATAGCTAACATGCTGCAAATTACTGTTACGAATTAATAAAAGCAGAGAAGAATACCTTGGACAGATCTATCTCGTCCTCCGTCGCCGCCACTGTTGGCCGGTCGCTCATCCTGGAAACATTCCGACCAGAAAAGAGAAATACTACTGTGCTTATGTCGAGAGACATTAATCATTGAAGAAGGTTTACTTAGAAACCCATCAAACTTGCGACAGATTACCCTTGAGACAGATGTTGAACCATGATTGCGAAGTTGTTGTGGCACCACAAACAGTGAAGAAGAGAATTGACAAGCTGCCAGCATTTCTCCCATTGATTTGCTTCAGCTATTATCAAATATTAGTATCGATTGAAAAGCAGATATATATATATGCAATCACTTCACGTTCACCATGGAAGAGGATAACTTGCTAACTCCTGCTGCAACGATGAGGTCATTAACTCGTATATGTAAATGATTTTATTTTATTTTGGGAATACAAAATATAGAAAGGATAAAAACAAATTTAGAACTCTAATTATAGTGAAAGATTTCTTAAATTTAGACATCTCAATATTTAATCAAATAAATATTCATCAATCATTTCACATTATTTTTATAAAAGAAATTATGATGTTTCAAACATCTCTGGCCAAATTCGTTTGAAAATTTATTTTTAGTTGCACGTTAGCATCCGATGATATCGACACATTATCTGCATCGTTTCTCAAATCAATTAAGATTATTCCTTGTAAGACAAAATCATACAAGGTCTTATTATTGAGATCTAGAACCTAGTAGACTCTCTTTATTAATATCGCATAATTATGAGTTTTCATTTTGGCTCTTCAAATTTAAGCTACATAACTCTTCAACTTCTTGGTTTTAGCTTTACCGCTATTACGATCTTTTATTTCCTTTATTTAGATGAATTTTTTTTTTTATTGACTCAACTCTATCAACAAACAAATATATACACATTAAAAATGATATATCGATAGAATAATAAAAATATAGTTGTAAGACCCCGAGAACGGTTATGTTATCCCCTAGTTCCCCATATCTTAGCACGTGTCATCTCGTGAGACGGGTGAGTGGCAATATGGAGGAGGGAAATATTATATCGTTGGTGTGGCTCGAGATTCGATGCGTTTCAACCTTAGTTTGCGTGTCATGCATCTTTTAAATGAAACATTTATGTTTTAAAAGATTTGAAAAAATAATTAATCCTTTATTCAAATTTTAAATAATCTAGGAGGCTAAATAAAAATTTAGCAAGAACCCGGTTTAAATTAATCAAACATAATCAATTTAAAAGATTATTTATTTGAAAATCTGAGTGACCAAGAGATTTTATAAAAATTAATAAAATGATACGTGTATAAACGTATTTAGACCAAAGTTTCTGGAAAAAAAATGGTGGTTTAATGTCTGTTTACGTTCGGGAAAGGGCTTTCGCGCTAAGTCCTCTACGCCCGCCTAAGGACAGTTTTCGAAAATTCTTCTAAAGTAAACAAAGTCTAGTTTTTTATAAATCCAATTATAACTTTTATTACCTTTAATTAGTATTCTAAGGATCCTAAGTAAGGATGGGCTTTAAATAATTGTACTAAATTATTTAAAAGAGGTGTGTACATGTTGTGTCGGTATTCAGATTTAACAAAAACTTGAAAATATCAGAAGAGAATGTTAAAATTTAAAAATAAATTCCAAACGGGGTCTTGTCCAAAACATTGGTTTAGGAAATATCCCGAAAACTTAAAATATATCATTTTATGACCTTTCGGGATTATTTGAAAATAGATTCAGGTCCAAAATTACTAAAATAATTTTGGATTTTGAAAAGTGAAACCAAATAGGCCTTAGGACGGGACCCTATTGTCTGAGTTCGGTTTAGACAATTAAGGCTCTGTTGGCTCGGTCAAGACCGGGGTGGTCTGGACCAAGGCTCGGTCGCATGGGTCAAGGGACTAGAGAGCTTGGTCTTGGTCTTGGGAGGCTCAGTCCCAAACTCGGGTGGCTCGGTCGTGGACCTGGGAGGCTCGGTCCCAAGTCAAGTCTATCGGTCTAGGTACTCGGTTCTACAGTTAAGTAGTTATCGGTGTTAGGTCTAAGGTTAGGGTTAGGTTTACCAATCCTAGACTAAGTGAGGGCTCAGTCCTAGAGTCAGAAACATTGGTCATAGATCTAGGTTTAGGGTCAACTTTACCGATTCTAGGTCAAGTGAGGGCTCGATCCTAGGGTTAGAAACATTTGGTCCTAGGCTAAGTGAGGGCTCAATCCTAGGATTAGAAACATCGGTCCTAAGTCTATGGTTAGGGTAAAGTTCACCGGTCCTAGGTCAAGTGAGGGTTCGGTCCTATGGTTAGAAACACTGATCCTATGCTAAAGGATGTGCTCGGTCCTAACTAAAGAACGTTGGTCCTAGTCATCGGTCCTAGCTGAAGAACACTAGTCCTAGGTCAGAAAACTAAATCCTGGGATTCTCAGTCCTAAGTGCATTTTCTCAGTCATAGGTTTTGATATGGGGTTCGTTTTCACGGTCCCTGTTGAAGAACAGAAGGATCACTAGTCCTAGGCTAAAACCTTAGGACCGTGTGTTCTTATTTTGGTCCAAATTTCAGAAGTCCATTTTATTGGGATCATGAAATCATGACCTGTAAGCTATGGTAAGTTAATATTATCATGAAGAACAAAATCTCTAACATAAATCACGACTTTGAAATCCTTACAATGATCAATTTTAAAACACCATTTCTAGGTCAAATTTTAGGATCTTTTAAATTAGACCATTTCAAGGTCTAATTTTTGTTCCATTTACTTTAAAATGATTAATATAGGTAAACTTAACTAAAACAAGAACATCATTCAAACATTAAAATTAAAATAGTTTTTGAAAATTGAATTAAAATCCAAAAAATTTTAAAAAAAAAGATATGATCAAACATGATCAAAGTGTTGATGAAACAATTTTTTGGAATTCATCTTAACATGATAATAAACATGTATAAAAACTAATTGGATCAACAAATCCAAAATAAAAACAAAAACACAAAAATTCAAAATTTCAGTTTGATCAAACGTGACTACAGTTTCTTAGGATTCATTCTAACATGTTAACAAACATGTATATCAACTAATTGAATAAAAAAAAAATTAAACTCAAGAACTTGAGATTTTTTAAAAATCCAGTTTTAAGCTCAAATTTCTGAATTTTTTATTTAGGTGGATTTGATCTGATTTTTTTCAACCGGAAGTTCATATATGATATATGGAATAATTTTACACAAATAAATTCCAAATCAAGCTTAAGAACAAGATCAAACGGATCAAACTTAAGAAATCTGAAAAAAAAAAATCAAATTTCAAATCACAAATCATGATACAAATGATTTTAAAGCATACCAACAGTTGGAGAACACTCCTAGGAGATGTTTGATACTTTCCCAAAGCTTGGATTACGATTGAGATTGTCGGAGACATTTTTCTAAGAAACTATTCTTGGTCAGAATTTGAATTCGTCGATTGAAGTTGTAAGGAGCTGTGATTGTTTGATGGGTTGGTAGTGAAAGGGTGAGAGAGTATTTATAGTTCCTCTAAGGCGGTTAGGGAGGGGTAATTGAAGTTTTATTTTCCCTTCTCCGATCTTATCCCTAAATCGTGGCAGCCTTATCTACGACAGGATAAGGCTGAAGGATAAGGGGGAAACGTAGGCGTTGGCGAGGGGGAGTCGTGGCCGAAATTTGAAGCGATATGGATGCCCGTAGCATGAGCTAGAAGGATCGTGTCGACGAGGTCGCCATTCTGGCGAGATCTACGTCCCAACAAAGAAGACGCTTGAAATGACGTTGATTCAGGTAACGGCGTCCGCATTTCGTCCCCGGTCAGCGGTATTGACTAACAGGGTTAGTCCATCCCATTAGTTGACCCAGTACGGGCGAGTACGCGCTTGATCCGTTGTAGCGGGGGTCTGGCACGTTCTGGTTTGTTGGATAAGATCTGGGCGCTCATCTAATAGTTTAGGATCCTGCTGCAAAGATTAGAAATAACTTATGCTACACGGGATCATCAAATTTTAATTTTATTTAAAAGGTTTATTAAAATCGATTTTTAATTCCTTTTTCATTTCTTCACTAAACATTTCAAAAAATATATTTCTGGAATTATTATAAAAATTATGATCATAATTTACTTGTTTTAGTATTTTTGAGAATTTTTGGGTATTTTATTTAATTGGTTTATGGCATGAATTAAACATAAATCATGATTAAATCAAAATTAAATATTTTTAACCTCTTCTTTGGTCTAGTTTAGGTAAAATAAATACAATATTTTATCCTCAAATAATTTTTGGAATTTTGAATAATTTACTTATTAGGGTTTAATTATCACAATAATTAATCCTTAATTAAGATTTAATTCATTTTTTAAGTTATTTTAAATATAAGAATTCAAAATATTACTTTAATATTATTAAAAATAATAGTATTATTTGAAAATAGGGTAAGTCAAATTTTATGCTTACAATAGTAATATATAAAACAATGTATATATACATTTATAAATAAATAGACCATCTTTCCTTAGTTAGTAATCAACGTACCACATTTTTATTAATTATCGACATTAATTTAAAATGTATATATTATAATTCATTATTTTAAAACTGAAATCATATGTTTAAATTATAATTAACTTTAATTACTATTAACAAATATAACTATTAATTTTTTTAAAAATTAAAATCTAACTTTTTAGCTACCTTAAATTTATTATTAATAATAGTTTTAGTAACCAACAAACCTTTAATTAAAAAGAAAACAAATTATTATTTCCAATTTATTTTCAAGATAACTTTTTTATATTAAATATACAATTTTTCTTGAGAAAATTTATATGTCAACATATATTTGTTTATAAAATTAAGCTTTCGACAACGAAAAAAAAGTGTTAATAATTAATATATATAATAAAGACTTATCTTTATTAGTTGATTCTTCTCCTTTTTAAAATGAATAATTTCAACTTGTCGAAATGAGTCATCATCTCTTTTACAATATCGCAACTCGTATTTCTGAAATATCAAAGACAAAGATTATTTTATAATAAAAGCTACTAAATAACTTAGCACATAGAAACTGTTTAAGATTGTTAGTTTTCTTGTCTTTAAACATAGTAAATATATATATATATATATATATATATATATATATATATATATATATATATATATATATGTGATGCTACAAAGAAATTAATTAAATACAATGTTACAAAGAAAGAAATTACCATAATACAATGTTGATTCGAGGCATGTGCTTAGCACATTTCCCTTAAAACAGATTCACCCCCCTTGTGCTGGAGCTTATCGCAGATGGATGTCTCCTAGGGTACAACGAATCTAGTAATGATTCAACACTGGAATCACTATGTAACGATGAGAAAGTACTGAAATCAATCATCGGGTTTCAATAGAAATACGAGTCTAGAACTCGAATAACAGTTGGTAGAGTAAATAACTCGAAGAACACTCGGTTGAGTGAAGAACTAGAAAAACACTCAAGAAATAAAGAAAAGACTTTTCAAATTCTAAAGAGATGATTAAATTAATGAAAATAAGAGATATATTAAGAGTTCCAACATGATGAAATATATATAGCTGGAAATTAAACCATCACAATAAATTCATTTATTAATCCAACAACTGATAATTCATTTAACGATTTTCATTTCTAGACTCTTGGCATTCAATCTTATCCATTGACATTAAATTTCACCAAAATTTCACATTTGAATTTAGTATTAATTTATATTTATTTAGATTAAATTACATTTAATTTATTTACTCAAATTCTCATTTTCATTTAATTAATGGAATTAGCTTAAGATTTCAACAAAATCAAAATTGTTTTTATGTCATAACTCAAATTCAAGGTATCCCAAATGCTCATTTCTTCGGTGTGTTTGATAGGCATGGTCAATTTCGTATGTAATATTCAAATTTCGTCTTTGCGACCCCGGATGGATAACCACCCTCTACCATCTTTGATTTTTTAAAGATGGAATTTTGTTAGATAAATTAGATAGTTAATTAATAAGTAATTAACTATCTAAAGAACTTAATCAAACACAACCTTTTGTGCAGGAAAAGCCGGGAGTGGTCACATTCTCAAATTGGCCGGTCAAACCGATATCATAAAAGCAGCTCAAACCGAAACTCCCAAAATTAATCTATCTTATAAGTTTCAGTAGAATATCGGTTCAGCTCAAATTAAAGATTGATTTCCTCTCCTCTGCGGTAGGATCAGTCAACCGATCAAGCAGCAAACCGATATGAAGTCCGGTCAGCTCAAAACATTGACTCAATTCTAAATGACCGTACAATCCTAACGGGAAGATTAATCAAGATCAAATCAAAGATATGGAAATGTTGGAAGTTTCCATTTTGATGCAATAGGTTCTTTTTGGGAATAGGTAGAAGGAGATTTTCAAATATGCAGACTATGCTATTTCATATTTGATATAAGTTTGTTGATAGACTGTGAACTGCAGAAGATTGTCAAGTGAACAGATATACCTATTTTGGTATAAGTCCAAAAGCAGCCTCCAAGGAGTAGAGATCTGCCCAACCGACCAGCTGTTAAACTCAATAGAAGACAAACTGGCCGACTGTATTATTTCTTGGGAAGCATCAACCGCATTTAATGCATTGTAGCTCCTTTTGACCAACCAATCAGATTCAAGAATTACCATGCAAGTATCCGTTGAAAGAGACATATGACCGTTGTCATATTTCCACTATATAAGGAGAAGCTTAAGAACAGAAGCATATACAACTGAAGTCACAATTACAGAACAATCTTTCAGAGAGTTACAAAAGCTATTAAGTCTACTATTCTACATTTCAAATCTGTTCAAGAGTATCAAAGTGTATTACAATTATATTCATTATGTATGAGAGTTGTAAGTCAATAATGAGCAGTAAATAAGCCTTGGTTATTCGACGTATTGTAAAGTGTGATATTCTTAGTGAATATCCTTCTTAATGTTTGAGAAGAAGGGTGACGTAGGAGTTTTATCTCCGAACATCCATAAATCTTGTGTTGTGTTCTTTCTTTATTCTATTCATCCTCATTATCCAATCCGTGTGTGTTGCTTCAAGTTGAAACAAACTACTTACGCACTTGAACTCGGTTCAAGAATTTGTGATAACTTGTGTAGTATTGTGATCGGTATTAATCTCTAACCGGATTAGTATCAACCGTTGTGAGTGTGTAAGCGTTCTCCTTTAGTCGGACAACAGTCCTCTATCGGCAATTCCGGTCCTATCAAATTTCGTAGTTTCTAGACAAATTGACTTTGTTTGAAACGTGAAATGATCATCCTACCACGGTGATCATTTCCCCTATATCTATAGGCAGCAATGATGTTATTCTGTTAACTAGCCGACAATAACCAAAATATCATTAATGACTTTTGATTAATTCAAGCCCACTTGCTCCCTCAAACAATTCTGTAGGCAATAGATAAAATCTCAAGCCTCAAAATCGGAATTTACATAAATTCCTCCATTAAAGCTCAAGCTTTCGTATTTTTCAAAATTTTTGTATAAGACCTTTAAGCTTTGATTCAAGCATCCAAAAAGGTTCCTTAAGGTCTAAGGAGTGTTCTCTAGCACTTGGTAAGCTTTCAATCATCATTTATTCATACTTTCAGTTTAAAATTAAATTTGTATATTTCAGCTTTCATAAGTTTGTATGTTGTCTGGTTGTTGTATTTTATGATTAGAAATCGATCCCATAGTCATTTATGAGCTTTCTATGAAAGACAAGAACGATTAATCGATCTCAAACAAAAAAAACAAATTTGAATTTTAAAAAGTTAAAAACGTGTTTACTGTTCTTGAGTTAATCCTAAGAATAGCAGCTTAAAAAGTTTTCCAACATGAATCTAATGATGTTGGGAAACTATTTGGATAATGTTTGATCCATCCCGGTCATGTTTAATCAAAATCAAAAATTTCAAAATAATTGAAAATTTCTAGTTCTTTAATTGGTCCAAATGAAAAGACATTGTTCATGTTTTGGTATCAATCAAGCATATTAAATATAATAAAGTTATTGGCAAGCTCCTTACACTTTATTAAACTCTACAAATCAAATACCCGATTTTTGGCCTTTAAACTATTTTAAACAAATTAATCATCACCCAGGTCAAATGATACCTTCAGACGACGTTTCTAATGATTCTGGGAGCTTTGTGAAGCTACCTTAGCCATTGGATCATAGGATTCAAGCCTCCATCAAAATTGTAAAACTATAAATTTTCAAATTCTTGAGGACCAATAGGCCTGAACAGAACTGAAATATCCAACCGAGGCTTTTCAGCTAGGAGCGAGAGGTCCGACCAATATTCTTCATCTAGGATCGAGAGTTCAGACCGATGATTTTTACATCCGATCGAGAAATTGAACCCCGACCGAGAAATTGAACCTCGACCGAGGAGTCTCGCACCCGACTGAGTACTCTCTAACTTATAACCGATGACTTCCACCCAGAACCGAGGCGTCCGACCGAGAATTCTTGCCATGGACCAAGAGGTCTTAACACTCCGACCGAGGATTTTGATCCCTGACCGAGGGGTTCCCGATAAAGTGCAAGGACTTTTTAGCCCCGACCAATAAAAATTAACCCATGACCTGGATACCAGTCCTAATTGCTATTTGGTTCCAATTTTAAAATTTCAAAATTATTTTTGTAATTTTAGAATCTCAAACCATTTTTTTAAATCCCGTAAAAATATAAAATGATTTTAAAATGTTTTTGAAAAATATTTTGACAAAGTCTTGTTTGAGATTTCTTTATAAACCTTAATCATTTAAATATCGACGTTCTTTAGGTTTTTTATCTCTAGTCATCATCAGCAACAAGTACCGCATTCAAATAATTGTTGTTACAATTTTTTAAATATGCAAAAATATATGCATATGTCTAGGACCGAAATAATAATTAGTTAAAATAAAACGTTATACAACCAATTTTTAAAAGCCAAATTTATAAGTAGCGATTGTGTTTAAAACGGATACGGAGGATGAAAAACAAAAAAAAATTTCCAAGTATCACCAAACTACGAACTTAAAGAAACTCTAGCTAAAAATATGTTTATACACATGCATTTTTTTTATTGATTTTCATTAATTTAATTATCGATTGCTTCAAATAAATAATCTTTTAAATTAATTATTTTTATTTAATTTAAAACAGACTTTAAAAAAATCAAATTTTAATTTGATTATAACAAATTTGAAGGTTATTTAAACTTGAATCTTAATTAATTATTTTTTAATTACTTTTAAAATCTATTAGAAATTATTTAAAATCTTTTAAAATAATGTTTGTTTTAAAAAAATCTTGCTATGCAAAACGATGTTAAAATTCTCGAACCTCGAGCTTTTTTGGACCAAGGGTTTTAATTACTTTTAAAATTAAATTCAAAAGCTGTTAGGATTTATTTAAAATCTTTTAAAATAATATTTTATTTTATAAAGATTCTTGACACGCAAACTCGTTGTTGAAATTCACGAATCTCGGGCTTTTCCGATACCAAGGATTTTCTGGGAGTTACACACCTGAACCTAAAAGCCCTAAAATATATTATGTATTTATAATCTTATAAATGTTTCGTATTTATCCAAACCGAAATAAAAAAATATAAAATCGTGGACTCAAAATCTCACATATAACTTAAAAATTATATTTCAAACAACTTAACTACAAACTACTACTTCAAATATATTAATAAATAATTAAAATATACTTTTTCAAAATAATTATATTATTATTTTTAATCTTATTCTTGTCCGCTTTTCTCGAATCGGCTATTTTATCGCTATTTTATCTTACTGGAACCACAATAAGACACCAACAACAACACCGTCATAATACCATTGATTAACTCCGTAGTGTTTTCAAAGCTTCCTTCAATAGAAACCCCATGGCTCAGTCGTGTTAGAGGAAGAGAATTGAAAGAACTAGTACAATATAACAAACTTCTTTCGAATAGATAACTTGTGGAAAAATTTTAATATTCAAGCCAAGACTAAGTTACTAACACTAAAAAACATGGGTAGAAAGTTTTAGAGTTCAGCTAGGAATACACAAGGTGAAGGTGAATGACTGGCTGAGGCTAGTTGCGTTCAAAAGTTGTCATATGTAGCTTTCTTTTCGTAGTTCATGTATGCCGATTGATGCACCGTAGAAATAGTTCTCCCTTGTTTCCTGTCTATTTGTTCTGAGTCCGCCGCTTATTTTCCACTATGGATCCAAGTTTTCAACAATCATGCGACGGTAATGTTGAGAAAATGTCTAATCTAAACACACGATAAAAGAAGATATAAAAATAAAGTGGCAAATAATAATAAAGAACATAAGATATAACGAGGTTCGACCAACAATGTATGCGTACATCCTCGAGGAGTCGTTAATTCTATTGATATTCCATGGAATAATGGTACAAGTAACCTAGGTTATAATGCCTTTATTTATAGGAGTACATGAAAAGCCAAAAACACTAAACTACCACTCATAATCCCAATAAAGGCTTACAGCCCATTACAATATATAAACTCTAATAAAAACATGAGCTCAAAACACAACAATCTCCACCTTGCGCGAATACCGCGCTTATTGATATGTGATGAATAAATTATAAATTTAACAATCTCCACCTTGACGAATTTCACGTCCTTTAGGAAATACACGAGTCGTATCCATCAATCTTCATTGACAAAAGTAAAGCCATCAAGAAATAAGTGGGTTCAACACTGCAATCTTCACTTTTTCTCGATCCATTAATGAGATAATTTTGTGAACCACCACTTCTACTAAAGAGCCTTAGAAGATACAAATCTCCACCATCATGTATATTGCGCCATCAAAATGTTATGAGACACACATCAATCTTCATTGCTCGAGCCATTCATGAGATAAATCAGTATACATCCACTTCTGCTGAAAAGCCCTTAGAAGATAAAATCATAGAGTTTATAACACCAAGTAAATTTGGGTAACCACATTATTTCAACGACGAGAGACATTCAAAAACTCTTCTTAATCTTTGTTCATACCTGTTGACATATGCGGAAACTAAAATTAATAATTCTTTATTAAGTCAAAATAATCTTTGCATTTGTTTGTCACAAATTGAGTGTCTTATTTTTCAAATCCAACAATCGACTGAAACCAAAATACTGATTAGACCCAAGACGAACTTTTATCGTCTATTTTTCAAAATTAGATATCTATCAAAAACTAAGGACACCCAAAACGAACTTCCATCATCTACTTCCTCAAAATAAGATATAAATCGAAAAACGAGAAGACCCAAGATGAACCTTTATCGTATACTTCATAACAAATAAATTAGGTTATCACGACATCTTTTTTCTCAAGCTCAAGATCTAACAAAGCATTTGTCACCCATCTTGCCTTGAACGTTGCACATTAAACCAACTTGAACCTCATACTTCTTCTTGAACAAATTAACTTGCAATCTACTAGTTTTTTTAATCCAAAAACGACTAGCAATTAAAAATATTATTTCAAGATTCACTATCTCTCTTCAATTGTCTTCATCAATGCTTCAAATGATCATCTATGGTTTCTCTGAAAGAAATCGAATATCCTTCCATTTGAATTGATCGAACTTCTCATCTAGTTCATTTTACATGACTAGGAATCCCATTCAAAGTCTCAATCATCACCTCAATAAGATGACAAATCAATAATCTAATTCATTTAAACTATGATCCACAATGCATAAACAATTGAGATAGAACAAAAGAAGTAACAAATCATCACCTTCGAATTGACTGAGTCTCCCATCTAGCCCATTTTTCATGACTACAAATTTCACTATGGTCTTATTTATCTTCTCACATTAGAAAATAATGCAATAATTTTCTTCTTGGTTCGTTAAGAGTTTCTCTCAAGATGTGTCCACCTCAAATTATAAGTGTTTTTCAATAGTCTTCATCTTCCTGGTCTTTCATTCATATTGTGTGTTAACTGAAATTGTGTCAATAATTAATCACCCGCCAAATCAATAAAATTTTGTAATTTAGCCCGAAGGGTTGCCCTGTCAACATGTCGAAAATGTTATCGTCGATAAACACTATTTTGATAAAAACTTTCCATACTCGATCATGTTTTTTTCAAGTGTAAAACACATAATCTCACCATCATCTTCATCTTGATTACTTCTTCCAATAAGATAAAATGTCATAACCAAAAATATACAAACACTAGTAAAAAAAGACCTTTTAGCCATTGGTAAACCAATCACTATTCACATCCAAACCAATCGCTAGAAAACTATAGCGATTGGTCATAAGCCAATCGCCATCAATCGGCATAGGTGTTATCGCTGTTGCCTTAATTGGAAACGACGATTGGCTATAAACCAATCGCAATTTTCCTTTACTCTATAGTGATTGGTTAATAAACCAATCGCAATTTTCTTTATCAAAAATAAAATTTTAAAAAAATTAGTGATTGGTTAATAAACCAATCGACACTTCCTTTATCGGAAATTTTTTTTAAAAAAAATTATTATAATTTATACCTTATTATAAAGCGCATCCATTCTACCCATCCATTAAGGGCACTAGGACAGTACTTCTTCTTCATTTAAATCCCTTGTTATTTTGTAGGGACACCCATCCATTAAGGAGGGAGGACTAGGAGCTGGAAAACACACTCCATCAACAAGAAGAGAGGCATTTTTAGGACTCATTTGCATTTTAGATTTCAAGTTTGACATATTAATACAATATTATCTCATAGAAACAACTAATATACATACAGACAAATAGTAGATTGACTACCAGTTATATCACAGGCTCATTCTACTTATCTACAATGTGTAGTTCTTAATATTTAATACAAATCTACATTAGAACCATCAGATACAACACGGTACCTGATCATACTGTAGCTCTTAGTGCTCCCCTTGTATCCTCTCGTTTCAATTCTGCAGCTTTCCCACTTCCTCTGAAATGCATGTATACTTGCTGTATTATAATAATCCATAAAATTTTATATTATAAAATCGTATAATCATTCATGAACATAGATAGATATATTTATATAAAAATGTTGTACAATTTATTAGCAAAATTAGATATATTTATATAAAAATGTTGTACAATAGAGGAGGATATATTACCATTTTGAATTCTGGGTCAATACTCATGATAACGCTGATGAATTCTTTGTTTTGGCCATCAGGCAGTCATACATATGGAGAGCTTTAATCTGATATCACATTAAGCATCAATCAAAACATCAAGTCTTTTTAGTAATAATGTCTATGACAATAGACTTTATCTTGTCATTAAATCCATTTGATCAACATTCATACAGAAGAAAAAAGTACAAAAAAACACATTGTTTGCCTTCAAGTACCTTTCGACATGATTCTTGATGGAACTCATCCTTGTTAGGTTCCTTGTAGAAATACAAATAGCCACCAAAAATTTCATCGACCCCTCTCCAAATAGGACCATTTTGACACCCCAATGATTTGATTTTGCGGGACATGAGAAACATTGGAGTACTTGCTCTGATTGTAGTAACATCATAAGTTTCAATGTGGTAGATAACGTGTCACGTCTTAAAATCACGCTTTTCTTGACCGAGGAATCTGCGGTCATGACCGAGATCTACGACCGTGGATGATGGCACCCAGGGCCGGGTGGTCCAACCGATGATTCCGCAAACAAGAATTATCAGGCAAGTACTTTTCTATACGTTTTCTAAAACCCACACAGTGTTATTTATCATGTATTTTATATAAACGATGCATATGGTTTCAAAGCTTGTTTTCATTGCAAGTCCATAGTTTTCTAAAGAAGGATGGTTTTGAGTTAAGGGCTATGGAATCTAAGAGATAATCATGAAGGAATTGACGGATACGAGAGGATGGCCACGCAGGATGAGCTCTGGTGGTCCGATTCTTTCAAAATGGATGGAGGAATTGACGAAGGGATGCCCACCCCGGAGGATCAGCTCTCCGGGCTAAGGACCCGAATATGTGCTCAGTATGCAACTATACATGATTGGCTGATGAGATACCCTTAAAAACCCTCATGGATGCAATGGTTTAAATGGTTTTCTTATAAATGCTTGCTGGGTCCGTAAACTCACTATGCTTGTGTGGTGTAGGAATCCAGCCAACGGATTTTATGACAGGTGAAGGAAGAGTTGGAGCAGAAGCGTGGTGTTGGAGATGTGTGTGGAAGGAGGGACCGAGACCGTAGGACCGTATTTTCTATCAACCTTTTCAATGATCGGGTCAAATAGACATCCTAGAGCTTCCGCATTTATGTCCGATATTGCCTTGATTTAGGTGCATGAAAGTAGAAATTTAGGGCGTAACATAACGGCTTCAAGAGCATCGATTCCTTCTTGGTATAGTATTGGAAATAGAACTCTTCAATTACCGTTAATAAATGAAAATTAGGCAGCTTCTTACAATTGAATTCAAGAAGGCAGACCTGAACAGTGAAGTGAAACTCATGGTGAGCGGTTCCAAGATAATCTGCAACCTCTCTGGTAGCTTTAAGATCTGATGAACTCTGAGATCAATAAAAACCGAACAAGGACATAAACAAAGATATAAATCAACCAATAAAGGACATATTCATAGTATAAGATTTGGTCTATTTTGATGGAAAAGAACTGCTACAATTTTACATAGGCACTACATATCCACGTTTAAATTGGTTTAAGGCAAGAGGCATCCTTGTGAGATGTGGTTTTCAAAAAGAAACTCTCACCTAATATCATTACTAGCACCAATCTAACTTGTTAACCTTCTAAACAAGAACTAGACAATTTCTTTCTGGAATTAATTATTACTTCATCCTAAACAACCCTAAAAAAAATTTGTGAATGGTGATCTTTGAATTAAAATGTCACATAGACCATTCATGAAGTTACTTCAGACGGTTCTTGGGTTGTTCAAGGTATCATTTTGGATTATACCACCTCCTCAATTCATCTACATCAAAGAAATACATGAAGAACGACCTTAAAAACTTATGATGGGAAAATTTTCCAAAGTTGAAGAAGCCAATTTCATCACAACACACCAATTTTACTAAAATATAAGTGCCCTGGGAAAACTGATGAACCTTTCACAATCATCACTTAAAGCTTTCATCTCTGATGCAAACCAAACAGACATTCGTGCCTGTTTGATCAAGGCAACTTTCTTACTCACAATAATAGGCAATAAGATGAACTCAATAATAGGAGAAAAGTGTAAAACTAGCATACCGTCGAGTCCCCATCCCATGTAAAGAGGAGTAATGCCAATAGCATCGAGCAACAATGTATCAACAAGGATAAAAGAGAACATCCCATCCAACATGTCCACAAATTCTTCCACATGTTCTTCATACTAAAGATATTAAAATTGAGAACAATACAAATCTACATCATACATCAGAAGATGATAACAATGCACATATGACACAATGCACATATGACAGTAACAAAGCTGGCAAAAAATAAAGTACTTACAAGATGTGCTATCACTTCACAAGACTTGAGATTCTTACCTAACAGTTTGTGGTTGTATATCTCCCCATTGACCTACAAACATATGCAAGAGTAAAAACAAATAATTTATCAAGTCATAAAATGCAAAGCAGAAAATACAAAAACAAAATCAAATATATGTTTAAGAAAGAAGGTTGGCTTACTGTGACAACAACAGGCTTGTCCTCATTATAGAGTGGCTGATCTCCAGACGATGGATCAATAATAGCTAGGCGTTAATGAGCAAGGTAACAATCCTCATAGCTATGCAAGCCACTCCAATTAGGACCTCTATGGCACAACCTACACTTTAATTTAATTGCACTTATAATAATAATAAGAAAATGTTAAGTACTGATGATGTAAGTCTAAAATTGTAGGTAGGTCACATGAAACGCTATCTCGCATTATCTCTACATAAATTAGTGCCAGCCAAACAAGAATCAAATTAGTCTGAATCCTTTGCCTATAATAAGCTCACAAATTGAACAGATAGAAGAAACATGCAAATGAATGGAGAAGCATTAGGAATGAGATAGAACAAAAGAATGCAAATGAAGAACGATCATCTTCTTCCATTATTAATGATCCTGTGCGGGTGTATGGCGGTGCAGGTGGGTTCTGCTGGGTGTGTGGCGGTGCAGCGTACGGATAAGCTGTGCTGGTTTGTGGTGGTGGAGGTGGGAAGCGACGGGAAATTTGATGAGATGGCCCTCATAAGTGGCTTAATTCCAAAAAAGGCCCGCGTCTGCTAATGTTTGCAAAATGGGCCTTTTTGCCCTGCGAAATGTCCATTTTACCCCTATAATTGCACTTACTCGAATTACACTTACGCGTAATACACTTACGCGAATTACACTTACGCGTATTACATTTACGCAAATTACACTTACGCGTATTACACTTACGCGAATTACAATTACGCGTAATATGTAATATGCGTACATTGAAAGACGCATATTACATATACGCGCATTATGTAATATGCGTCTTTCATACTATATAAAGCGCCTAATTTTGACCCTCATTTTAAATCTCCAATTTTTAGAGTTCCGACTCTCTCTCAAACCCTATCCCCTTCGATCCCGCTGCTCCTCTAAGGTAAGACATTCTCGTCTCAATGCCTTTTATGTATTCTAGGATTTTGAATATTATCCAAGTGTTATTATGTTGGATGAGGATTTAGGGTTTTAAGTAAATCTTACAAGTTTATCTATGTAAATGACAATCAACAACACATGGGTTTGTACTTCATTGATCTATGGAAGTAGAAGTTAAACATTTCGACGGATATGGAAATTGAAGAGGAGAATCCGACGGAGCTTAACACTCTCAACATCGGTAGAGGATTCGCTAGCGTAGGCAGATTGATGGATGGAGTAGGCAGAAAGTCAGATTGGACGATGAACCATGAATTCAATGCTCATTTATATTAAAAACATGCTCTTTCATTTTGTCTTCCATCTTCCATTGATGATGAACCTATTCTTATTTTGATCTTCTAGAAGGTACATCCATATATTTTCTGCCAAATTTTCCTTTTGCTGCAATTAAGTAAATAACTTAACATATGGATTAATTACTATGGTACACATTTTCCATTTTTTGGTTTTTTGAAATAAACATAATTTTCAATTTGTTTGAACATTATTTTCCATTATTGCAGGAGATTCTTGATGGAATTGAGTTTGTTAGGGGTGACTCCAAATCAACCTGGGGTTCTATGCGTGCAGCAATGGGGCACCCATAAATAACCTTTTGACTTGAAATATGTTGCTATTGGGAATGAAGACTTTGTTACTATTCAATGATATTTTTTTATTAAAAAAGATCCATATTTTATGAATAGTAATAAAATATGTTAGTATTCAATGATCTGCGAATGTGAAACCATCAAATGGCAAAATTCTGAAATGAAATGCATAATCTATTTGAAATTGCGAAAACCTATGTTGTTTCAGGGAATTACCTCCAGTTCTATTCTACCATAAAACACGCCTATCCAGACATCCAGATAATCACAATCTGTGACGGTTCTTCTCAACCATTGGATCATCCAGATGATTTTTATGATTTTCATGTAAGATAAGTAATTTTGTATAGATTAGAATTTGAACTGAATATTCTTACAATCTTCCTTCCTATTATTAGATTTTTTTGTTAATAGATTGATTTTCTCAACAAATTTATAACAATGCAGATGATGTCTTCTCTAATACTTATAAGTTTGATCAAACATCACGAAATGGCCCAAAGGTACGCGCTAAATCTTGTCTTATATTTACTTAATTCCATAAATATATATTAACAAAAAGATAACTGTTGCAAGAAACATTTAGATGGTTCTGAGGCCGACTCTATTATTTCAGGCTTTCGTTAGTGAATACGTTGTGACAGGAAAAGATGTTGGTCAAGGAAGCCTTCTAGCAGCATTAGCTGAAGCTGGATTCCTTATTGGTGTAGAAAAGAACAGTTTTTTTTTTATATATAATTTTAAAAAAAGATCATTAAAAGCTTGCCTATAGATGATAATACTTGATTATATGTAAATATAGTTTTTTTCCACTAATATGCAAAAAAATGAACAAGGAGGCAATTATATATCTTCTTTGCTTTTTCGGATTTTTAACCT
The DNA here is from genome assembly GCF_907164915.1 of Impatiens glandulifera. NCBI lineage: Eukaryota > Viridiplantae > Streptophyta > Magnoliopsida > Ericales > Balsaminaceae > Impatiens > Impatiens glandulifera. Next base: position 15,488,755 of record NC_061866.1, on the reverse strand, counting down.
TTCTTTGCTCGCTTTTGATACTTGAATGCAATGATGTTGTGTCAATGGTAAGTTATGCACCTCTGTTTGTTAACTCCAATGATAAAATGTGCATATGTTTTATTTGACTCTTGTCTACTATAATACTATTACACTAATGATGGTGTTTATATCAAAGTGATAACTCTATTTTTTTATATGATTCCAATGAAGAGTCAACATATTTTGTGAAGGTGGTACATAATGGAACACATAATCTGGAACAACAGATTTAAGGAGGATTTCACCCATATATAAGTTCGTTGCAATGTGCAGTTGGCTCCAATCCAGAGTGTGTTTGATAACATAGACACGAAAATAGATGTAACGATCTCCCCGCATTCGTTTACATGTTTAGACTTGACAATTGATCAGTTTAACCATCTGCATACAATATCAGACAACGCCACTGCAGTCAATGCTTTCAACATGAGAAAGACTCAATCTATCTTACTCGAAATACAGTAATAAAATTGTGGGGATGTATAACTATGATCACTACAAAGTAGTTAATTAATTATATATATGTTTGACTTCTTTATTATTGATTGTGCCTCTTGGACTGCACTGCACAGATGCATGTTTATTTTATTATATGGTTGTTTTATTATGTTTGAATTTGAGAAAAATATCTCATACTAATTTAAGGGTCAAAATTAATCTGGTTTCTTTTAGTACTTCCACTTAAAAGGCAAAAAATATGTAGAAATGATCTCAAACCAGTCATTCTGGAAAATATAAAGGCAAACAAGAAAATAGAATTAAGCCACAAGCTTAAAGAAAATATATCACTGTCATAGTAACATTTTTAATAAAAGATCACAAACCAGATGAACATTATCTCACATTATGATTGTCTAATGTAACATTTTTAACAATGTTATTATTACAAATATCATATGACAGAAATTACTTGGTCGTTCGGTGTCTTATGAGTTCACACAGCTAATAAGTAACTTCATAAAGTCTTAACCTGGTGGCCAGTTCATTTGACGTCCCCCAAGGAGATGGACATGAAGGTGTTGATTTACATTCTGCTAGTCCATCATTAATCACAACTCTAAAGCCATCTTCAAGGCCTCCCTACTTGGCAATAATTTTGGCAGTGCACATTAGTCGGCCAAGAATCTCACAGTGCCTCTCCTCAGCCTGACAATAATATTAAGCAGCTATCTATTAGTTTTTCGTAGACTTCTGTTATTATGCAGCTTTCCATCTAGAAGGGTTAAGGTTTCGAACAAATTCCTTTTTTCTTATATAAAAATACAATTTTTTAGCTTGTCCAAGTTATATGCCCATTTATTCTTCTGAATTTCTTTGGGAGTGAATGAAGCAACTAGGTTCAAAAGAAAATATAGTCAACCAAACCAATCCTTGGATTTGCACTGATAAATGAGAATTCCCCATCAAATAATTGGTTTAGTTTAGTTATGTTGTCATAGGACCACAAATGGAAAGTTCTTAGGGTCATGTGGGCTAGCCTAAAAGACCCCAAAAAACTAACAAAATAGTTAGTTCAGTAAATTTATGAATTTTTTAACCAAAATAGTTAGTACTTAAAGCAAAAACGACTTCATCACATTAACATCATAGACGTTCTTAGCAATCAGCCCCTCGATAAAAAGCCACGCCAAGGCTTTGGAACCTTTCTTGTCCTGCTGTGTTCCATATCTGCAGGGATTGATTACTATACTAAGAATATTGAGAAATTAAATATATAACAACTTGTGTAATGAAAATTGGAAGTAGAAGTGAGACATTTAGTCCATCACCAAACTGACATTTCCATGTTCAACTTATTAAAGAATGAAAAATGAATATAAATTATCATCTAGCCATTATATCAAGTATATAGGACCATATTGGCATATTCAACATAAACATTTTGTTCATTGCAAATCATTAGGTGTTTGAATCCCGTTGTTAAACCCTAAAGAAAATGGCACAAAATTTAACCTCATTATCCTTTTGTGACCACCAAATACATTTTTTTAATGTGTTTAAGGATCTTAAAAAAAAGAATCTAGTGCTGACATTACATACCAATTAAATAATCCAATCAAAATCTAGTAGTGAAGAAAGCTGACCTGCAAAGTGAAGGCTCTGTCTTCAAACTTTAAATTGCTGAACTTCTTTACTAAGGAAATCAGCTCCAATGGTAGCCTTATACTGATTGCTAAACTTACGATTCACATACTTACAGAGTCGAAGCAATAAATAAAACACTAGACAAAGAAATACATCAAAGAACTTCAACAAAAGAAATCATTATCAGAATGTAGGGTACCACATGATTCTTATTGATTCATCAATGACGTCTTCCCAACCTACCAGAAGAAGATGAAAGATATATCCATGTCAGCAAATCAAAACCTCGAACCTTAATATACAAACGAAATCAAAAGTTGAAATTCTACAGAAGGGCATGTTTTGACCAAATTCAGAAAATAATGTTTCAGATCTACGAGCAGCCAACATGATATCTCAAGTAAATGATTCGAATAGCAACATATTTCAAATCAAAAGGTTATGGGTGCCCCATTACTGCACGCATAGAACCCTAGGTTGATTTGAAGTTACCCATAGCAAACTCAATTCCATCAAGAATCTCCTGCAATAATGGAAAATAATGTTCAAACAAACTAAAAATTATATTTATTTCAAAAAACCAAGAAATGGAAAATGTGTACCATAGTAATTAATCCACATGTTAAGTTATTTACTTAATTGCAGCAAAAGGAAAATTTGGCTGAAAATATATGGATGCACCTTCTAGAAGATCAAAATAGGAATAGGTTCATCATCAATGGAAGATGGAAGACAAAATGAAAGAGCATGTTTTTAATATAAATGAGCATTGAATTCATGGTTCATCGTCCAATCTGACTTTCTGCCTACTCCATCCATCAATCTGCCTACGCTAGCGAATCCTCTACCGATGTTGAGAGTGTTAAGCTCCGTCGGATTCTCCTCTTCAATTTCCATATCCGTCGAAATGTTTAACTTCTACTTCCATAGATCAATGAAGTACAAACCCATGTGTTGTTGATTGTCATTTACATAGATAAACTTGTAAGATTTACTTAAAACCCTAATTCCTCATCCAACATAATAACACTTGGATAATATTCAAAATCCTAGAATACATAAAAGGCATTGAGACGAGAATGTCTTACCTTAGAGGAGCAGCGGGATCGAAGGGGATAGGGTTTGAGAGAGAGTCGGAACCCTAAAAATTGGAGATTTAAAATGAGGGTCAAAATTAGGCGCTTTATATAGTATGAAAGACGCATATTACATAATGCGCGTATATGTAATATGCGTCTTTCAATGTACGCATATTACATATTACGCGTAAGTGTAATTCGCGTAAGTGTAATACGCGTAAGTGTAATTTGCGTAAATGTAATACGCGTAAGTGTAATTCGCGTAAGTGTATTACGCGTAAATGTAATTCGAGTAAGTGCAATTACAGGGGTAAAATGGACATTTCGCAGGGCAAAAAGGCCCATTTTGCAAACATTAGCAAATGCGGGCCTTTTTTGGAATTAAGCCACTTATGAGGGCCATTTCATCAAATTTCCCGAAGCGACAATAGAGGAGGTCTTGAGGAAGTTGCAGAGAGAGCTCTTGAGAAGCCATTCGTCTAAGGGCTTGATAGAGAGAGATAGGCAGTTGTACAATTCTAGGGTTTTAAGAGGAAAAAGTGATTGGTTTTAAAACCAATCGTTGCTATCACTTTAATTGGCGATTGGACTATATACTAATTGCGATTATAACTTAAAAAAACGTGCAGGCACCATTTTTTCGCGGTCTTTTAATAGGTTTATGGGGATTAGTTTTGTAATTAATCGTCTTTATTTCAACTAGTAGCGACTGGTATAAAGACCAGTCGCCATTAAGATAGTAGTTGCGAATGAATTTCAATACAATCGCGATTAAGACAGTAGTAGCGATTATTGTTAATACTAATCGCTATGTTTGCTAGTTAATTGCCCTTTTTTACTAGTGAAACTTTTTGGTCACAAACAAGGAAAATAAAATTAAAATTAGGCAGACATTTTAAGCCCCAAAAAAGCAAACTTTGAAAAATCCAAACTTTGATCTGACCTTTAAAAAATTATAGGAATGAGTTACCAACCTTTCAACAAAATCTCAGCGCAATCGGACTCCGTTTGAATATCTGATTGTCAGTTTGATGAACCATGTGCGGCTGTAGGCGAAAATCTACTGCTAGTTTTTCTCTCTACCTCTCTTTTAATTTTTGACTTCTTCAATAACCGTATTCCAAAGAAAAATCTCTCTAAACTCATTTTAGCCGAAAATTTCTTCAAGTCAAAAACCTCAACATAATGAAATTTTGTCACTCATGTATGTGAAGACAACAAACGGTTATAATAAAATCTCAAATTAATTATCAACAAACATGAAGATGTATTGTTTGTTCTCGACATTCTTTAGCCAAATCCTGCATAGAAATAATTTAACAAACCATGTATATGATTAGTGCACCCCCAACTCATACCTTAGAAATTATCATTCTTGGTAGAACCCTTGAGGCATCAACACCCACTTGACAACTTCGCAACAGCACTTACCGGAATTGTCAATCAAAACTTACTCACAAGGTTTGATGCAAATCTAAATTCGGCCATTATACACACATATCAAAACCACACTCTAATTTTCTTCATTCTAATGTCGTTGCCTACACGATGACTTTTCGTCACCTGCACCCATTGGCACCTTCGAGAATAACAAAATACATATTGTCTTCTTCTCTCTTTTTCTCAAGACATCGTCACCTAAAACTAAGAAATATTTTAACGACCATTGACATCTTTTTAGCAACTGAAGATTTTGACTCAAATCTTCACAACGAAAAATTCTTCTGCAACCAATGTCGTTTTCTCAAACAGCGAATAATCTTTAACAATAGCACAAATATCCAACAAATTCTTCAATGGCATTTAGGGTTTTTATCATATCTTCATAAATAGATTAGAATAAATATTATCAAAGCATGCTCTAATATCACTTTTTGAGAAAAGATCTAATATAAACACACGATAAAAGAAGATATAGAATTAAAGTGACAAAGAATAATAAAGAACACAATATATAACGAGGTTCGACTAACAATGTTTATATCCTCGGGAATTGTCAATTTATTGATATTCTATATAATAATGGTCCAATAACCTTATGTTACAATTTCTCTATTTATAGGAGTACATCAAAAATAAAGAGACTAAACTAATACTCCTAAGTCTTATAAAGATTTAAAGTTCATTACAATATATAAACTCTAATAAAAATATGAGTCCAAAAATAATAGACAATCCATTCTTGAGAGAAAAGAGGTACAATATATAAACTCTATTAAAAATATGAACCCAAAACCCAATAGACAATCCATTCTTGAGAGAAAAGAAGGAGGGAAAAAAAGCTCTAAATAGACCTAGAGAGGTCGTGCGAAAAGACCAAGCGTGAAAAAAGAAGACCGAAAGGGGAAAGATACACTATTCTGGAATAAATAAGCTCGTGGTGGATAATAATCTTCGTCATTTCAACAAAAAGATGGAAGGGAAGGAAGAAATTGATGTCAAATTGACCTCAATAATACAAATGGTAGATAGTATAGGTTAAGAGTGAGTTTAGGCATGTGTTTTTTTAAGAAATTATTCCCGGTGTGTTTAGAATTGGTGGAAAAGGTTATCGTATTTAATGAACTGCTCTCCCCTCTGGCTGCTGTTTCTTTCACCCACCAGAAGAACAAACTCTGACAACAACACCATCACCGACCTAAGTTTAAAAAGTTTTAATATAAATATTTTGAAAAGTATATATTTTAACTAATTATTAATTTAATTGAAATAGTTTATAAGTTTGAGTGTGTGACAATTTTTAAGTTGGATTTGAGTTAGGTATAAAAGTGGATTAAAAATAAAATAATTTATGTACATATTTTTAAAATGAGGAGAACATGGAGGTGGGTACAAATCACGGGGAATAAAAATAAAATAATTTGTGTACAACTTAGGAGAAAATATAGTATTTTTCTTCAATTTAATATTATCATATCGTATTATAGAATAAACTAAATCAAACTAACCATCGCTCTCGTGTGTCCGTTAGTAGGGGTATAAGTTTATAAATCATTTTTTTATTTATACCATTAAGAAAAACTAGGTAGATTAATGTGCGATACATACGGATAAAAATATATTTTTACAACGTCTCGCGTTCATCAAATTTAGTGTTGAATTTAAAATATAAAGTGTTTTTAACCTAGTTGGTTAAAGTGTTGTACTTATTTTATTAGGTTGCGAGTTCAAAACATACCTATAACATTTTTTATTTTATTTTTAACCGTTTTAAGTTTATGGACGGGTCAACCCAGAATCCGACTCAAGTATCCATTTACTCTTACATATATATCCAAATTAACCATAGCTCTCGACCCGGCAATCCGAACACTTTCAAAATTAAGCATCATTATATATATATATTTGGATATTTCAAAACATAAATAATAAAAAGCACTACGATAATGTTTGAATACGATAATGTTTGAATAAGTGAAATTGGTATTAAAATTTTAATTGCAAAAGAATTGAAATTTAATTACAATTCAAGTTTTATGTTCGAAAAAATTATAGAATTGTAATTCAATTTCATTTCTAGGTTTAAAAAGGAATATAATAAAATTAATTTTAATATATTATCTATTTTATTAAAATATTAATTTGACATAATCAATTAAAACAACTAAAATGTTAAAAGATTTTTTTATGTTTCGAATTTTATTAAAAAAAATATTAGTTCAATATGTTAACTTCATATATTTAAAATATATTTATATATTATTTCGACATTTGATGTTTCTAAATTTAAAAGCAAAATATCGGTTTAACATATTAACTTCTTAAATTAAATTAAAATATAAATATATATATATATATATTAATATTAGTTTAAAATGTTAACTTATTAAATTAAAAATGAAAAAAATTATCGATTTTATATTTTAACATCTTAAATTTAAAAAAAAAAATTATCAAATAAAAACTTTAATAATGTTTTAAAGGATAAAATAGTAAGTTATTTTGTATAGAAAAAACATAAAAAAAAATGAAATTACAATTTCAAACTAAAAAGGTTGGAAATGATAAATGCAAAATTACTCTAAATTAAATTTTATTGAAATTCTAATTCCAATTCTAATTTTTAATATTAAATAGTATACCAAATTTATGTCAATTTTAAAGTTACCAAACACACCCTAATAAAAACATTTTTAAAGAAACACTAATGGACCTCAATACCTAATTTTTTTCATATTTTACCATTTACAAAACATCGGCAACAATTTCTACTTAAGATTGGATTATGAAATTCTAAGAATTAATGGAAATTGTAGGACCTTTTGGCAGCATCAAGTGTGTTGGAAAGCAACATGGCGATAGTCATAGGCCCTACTCCACCAGGAACAGGGGTAATTGCTGATGCCACCAAGACGGCTTCTTCCATGCAAACATCACCCATGAGGCGGTAGCCATTGATGTTGTTGGGATCCTATTCATGAAAACAAACGAAAATCAGTACATCAAAGGAGAGCCAAAACCATTTGAATTTAAATGTAATATAGAAAATGAAAAAAAATGAATGCAATATACAATTATTTAATTCATGTGTCATGACTGAATAAAATTCAAATAAGTTCTCAATTCTTCAACACAAATCAATATAACTTCAGGCTTCAGTCAAATTCAATGATGTGTTTCATTTTTGTTCAAGTTGCTTGCTTTTCTTGTGAGACCACACAAATTATTGTAAACAACATTGAATATTTATATAAGATCATATAAATGATTTGGGAGTAAAAGATTTAGAGGCTGACATAAGGTTACGAAATCCTACATGACTTCATGGCGGTTAAAAACTTTTCAATCAAATATTCAAATTCCAATTAAACTTTCCATTTTACTTTTTCAAATGCATCTAACACTTTCTTTTGTTCTCTGATTTTTTTATTTTTTCGCATACCTTCACTCCTCTTCTTTGTAATGTTCATGTTACTTGCATTTTATTTTTAATAATAGTAGAATGCTTTGACACAACACACAAGAATTATAATGGTCGTAGTTCATACAATATGTCTTACATTCACTTTGCCAATATTTTTTTTTTTACTCCACGAAGGTGTTACAAGAATTGCCCCAAATATGCTATCCTCACTAGTAACCAACGCATACACTCAAGACACTTTTCACAAGCTTTGTCAGAGAGTTATCTCACAAGTTGTATATTATTACTCCCATAGGCCTGGGCTCATGCCATATATATATACACCCCTAAGTTAACTCCGCTCCATAAATTTAGCCTAACCCCATCTTGTCTTCTTGAGCATCCATTAAAGCATATCTAACAAAAAGCCATTATCTCCCAACCCATTAAGTTGTATCATCTTGTTAACCTTTATCCATACCATTGCCACATCATTTTCGACTATGTTGAAAAAAAATATTCTCTTCATTCAAATGTGTCACAAGATGTCTCTTTGAACTTTTCTTTACCTTTTCATATTAGAAAAGGATATTGTTCTATTAAAGTCTTTCAACCAAACCATGTCGATATCCTTCCTACCCACATATTTTATGTTGTCAATTTTTACACCTCCAAATGAAATGAGATTGGACACCATAGTCATAGTCATATGCATCTCATCCTTTTCCTTATTGTGACAAAGAAAATATCTTCTTAATTAAAAACTTTGTTTTGGATAATCACTTTACATTTATAAGTTTATTTACTTTTTCACTTAAATCTCTCGGTCATGTAAACTCTCCGGCATTGAGAATTGAAATTTCCAAGGACCACCGAAGGGCCCCTTCAATTGTTCTCTTCATATTGAATTTATAAATTCTTCTTGTCAAACTCCTCTCATTTGGCCTATACACATACGAAACAACCCATTCCCCAGTAGTATTCAAAAAAATCGATAGATACCGAATTTTTCCTTCTCAACAACGAGAGCCACAATTTACAAATCTCCTTTTGAATTCAACACCGCCCAAATCTCCTTCTGAATTCAACACCGTCTAATTTGCACTTCTTGTACTCATAAATATTTAAGTAACTTGCACTTTTTAGGCATATAATATCAATTTTTATGTAAAGAGATACCTCTAACTATATCTTTAATCTCTCATTCTTTCCCTATGTTGCACGGAATTTTTTTTGGAGTATCGGATACGGATACGGGTACGATACGTGGGTCGGATACGGCAAAATACGTATCGTTGACTTTAAGTAGGGTTGACCAATCCGATACGAATTGGACACAGCTTGAATACGTTTTTGGTAAAAATTTCAAAAAAAAAAATTAGAAATGAAAATGAATAAAAAGAAAAATTTAAAGGATTAATAGCCTAATTTTAATATTTTTACTGTGGCTTAGTAAAATCCTAAATTAAAACCGTAGTAACTCATTTCACCCTCCTAACTTACCTTCTCCTCTACCGCTCTCAATCGAATGCCGTCGTGATCGAAAGCCGCCGTGATCGAAAGTCGCCGTGATCGCTATCGAAAGTAGTCGCTCTACCTATCCGGTAAGTAAACTTTTTTAATATATATATTATATGAAGTTCATGTCTCTACTTCGTTCTCTGGATATATATATATATTAAACATCTGTTGCTCTATATATATATATATATATATATTAAACATCTGCTGTCTATATATATATATTAAACATATGCTGCCTTTAAGGCTTTAAAAGTAGATATATATATTATATTACATTGTTCTATAATCTAGATATATATATATTATATTCCACCTCTTCCAGTCTCTTCCAGATTCTTCTATAACTTTTCTAGTCTTTCTTTCAATGCTGTATATTAATATTATACATACAAATTACAGACTTTTCCAGTTCTGTATATTAATCAGTGTTCTAAACGGCGGTAGGCGATGGCGGAGCGGTAAGTGACTGCCTACTGCCTCGGGTGCCTAGGTGGTGCCTAAGCGGTTGAATATAAATATAATAAAAATGTTCTATAATTATCATTTTACTAAAAAGTCAAATTAATATTCTCTAATATAGTAACATTTAACAAAAAATAAGTATGTAGACGAGCTGGAGAAGAGATAGACGATTAGATGATTAGATGATCTAAGAAGATGTAGATGATCAAGGAGGTGAGGTGAATGAGATAAGAAACAGAAAAGAAGAAGATAAATGAATTGAAATGTAAAGAGTCATTTCAAAATTTAAATAAATAGTAGGTGATAAAGAGTTTTTTTATTAAATATATATATACATATATTAATATTAGTAATTAATTAATTAAATATAATAAATAATTAAATAATCTGACCGCCTCATGTATAGGCGGAGCGGTGTTGGACCGCCTACCGCCTAGGCGGCCGCCTCGACCGCCATTTAGAACACTGATATTAATATAAATGTTTGTCCATATTCATTTATTTTTGTTATAGTAATTTTGTTTGAATATTTAAATATGTAACTTTGTGAATATTTGTAATGGCAAATATTCCAAATGAAGAATTTGATGTAGATGATAATTGCCCTCTATGGAGATTTGTGACAAAAATTGAAAAAGGATTGGACGGGGGAAATGTAACATGGTCTTGTAATATATGCACTAAAGTGTATAAGTGATCGTATTAAAGAGTCAAAGCTCATTTACTAAAAATAAAAGGACTTGGAATTGCTAATTGTACGGCTGTCACAAAAGATCAAATCAAACACATGGAAGAATATTTGAATGAAGCAGAATTGAGAAAGAAGAATGCTAAACCAAAACAACTTCAACTGCCTAGTTTGCCTTCATCATCTGTAGCATCAAGTAATTTTTCTTTGCAAAGTGATGATCTAACAAAGAAAAGGAACACTTGGGCCTCTTGAAAAAACTTTTAACCTGAATACTAGAGATGAGCTACATTCAGAAATTGCAAGATTATTTTACACCGGTGGATTGTCTTTCAATATTGCTAGGAATCCACATTATGTTTGTGCCTTCAGTATGGCTACTCAACGAACGATTTCAAGTTATCTTTCACCCGGATACAATCTATTGAGAACCACACTACTTCAAAAAGAAAATGCTAATATTGAAAAGATGTTGGAGCCAACAAAAAATGTTTGAAAACAAAAAGGTGTAAGTATTTGTAGTGATGGGTGGTCGGATGTACAAAGAAGACCTCTTATCAATATCATGACGGTGTGTGAAAGTGGTCCTATGTTTTTGAAGGCGATAAATTGTGAAGGTGAGTTCAAGGATAATGTTTTTTTATCTCTAATTTACAACATATGACCACTTTCACAATTTATCGACAAATATTTATAATAAAAAGGAATGAATATGGACAAACATTTATATTATATTTATATATAATATATATAGAACTGGAAAAGGCTGTAATTTGTATGTATAATATTAATATACAGCATTGAAAGAAAGACTGGAAAAGTATAGAAGAGACTGGAAGAAGGTGGAATATAATATATATATATATATATATCTACCTCTAAAGGCTTAAAGCCAACATATGTTTAATATATATATATATATAATGTAATATAATATATATATCTACCTCTAAAGGCTTAAAGCCAGCATATGTTTAATATATATATATATATCTAGAGAGCAGCAGATGTTTAATATATATATATATATCCAGAGAACGAATTCAGAGAACGAAGTAGAGACATGAGCTTCATATAATATATATATTAAAAAAGTTTACTTACCGGATAGATAGAGTGACTACTTTCGATGGCGATCACGGTGACTTTCGATCACGGTGACTTTTGATCACGGCGACTTTCGATCACGGCGGCTTTCGATCACGGCGGCATTCGATCACGGCGGCATTCGATTGAGAGCGGCAGAGGAGAAGGTAAGTTAGGAGGGTGAAATGAGTTAATGCGGGTTTAATTTAGGGTTTTACTACGCCACAGTAAAAAAAATTAAAATTAGGCTATTAGTCCTTTAAAATTTTCTTTTTATTCATTTTCATTTCTAACTTTTTGTTTTTGAAATTTTTACCCAAAACGTATCCAAAAACGTATCCAAGCCGTGTCCAATCCGTATCGGATTGATCAACCCTACTTATAGTCAACGATACGTATTTTTCCGTATCCGACACACGTATCGCCGTATCGTACCCGTATCCGTGTCGTATCCGATAATCCAAAAAAAACAAATTTTGGAGTATCCGTGCAACATAGGTGGCCATAAAGGGTTTGATTTCTAGCCATCTCGAGTTTAGCCGGAATCTTACATACAATTTTCCTTCATAGTACACTTACACTGGTGTGATCATTTAGCTCATCTTGATAGCCGGGAATCACTCTCTTCTCTTCTACCGCAACTTTGACTACTCTAAAGAGTAAAAAACACAGTTCCAATAGCAGGCTAATCTTCTTGAAAGAATATATATATATATATATATATATATATATATATATATATATATATATATATATATATATATATATATATAACAACGAATTCATAAATAAGTGATAGAGGAAAGAAGAGAAAAGAAGAGGAGGGATAAGATAAGAAGAGGAGGAATGGCACACACGGAGTCGGGGGAGAGATCTTTTCTATTTGGAAGGTGGTTGAGCAAACGATAAAAGTACATAAATCAAAACATAGCAAAATAGAAAAATTAAAGAGAAAAAAGTGATATAACAAAAAGAAAGCAATGCTAAAGAGAACTGTGATAGTCAAGAAGGTCAAGAATAGCACCGGGAACAAGATTGAACCTCAACAAGCTAAATGAGGAAGGAGCTTAAAAGCACTCTAATCGGCCATTTACTTTGCAAAGCTCTACGTTGCACTATAGACATGTAAACCATCAAACAATGTCTGGAATACATATCCAATTCTTCACAATAGAGGCTCTCTTATACTGGTCCACGCCTACCATAAGTCTAGAATGAATAAGGGCATAACTGAGTCAATGCCACAAGAATCCAGTAGAAGAAAAATGACAGTGGAGTAGAAATTGAGAAGCGGACTCAACGCTCTCAAGGCCTCCAGAATATCATCGATAATGATCTCACCTCGAATAGCGCTTCAGCCAAAAAAGGGACATTTGGGAAGGAATTCAAGAGTATAAAGAATCCCAAGGGAAAGATGAGACATCAAAGAAAGCAAGCACCTCGTAGCAGTGGACAACGCTAAAAAAATCCATGTAACAATACCTTATATAATCCTCACCATCGAGCCTCATCCTTTCTACATTAACTACACTCTCTCTCGCGAAGTCACATTCCATTAATATGCTGTAGATTACATACAAGCATGAATTTTTAAATGTTTATTATAATTTGACCATAAATCCAATAATCCATTTTAATCCAAAAAATAATTTTGTGTGAAATAAATCACGTCCTAAACATTTAAAATTGAGTATTCTGAAGTACTTAACCTTTAATATATTTTCTATCATATGAACTTTAATCCAAATTTGAATCTCTTCAAAAATAGAGATCATATTTTGGATTTTCATCCTTTGTGACGTTTTAAGTCCTTCAACCATGGAAAAATATTCCCTACACTTCTATTAAACCAAATAATTAATTCCTCATTTATTATTTAAAAACTTTTCGTATTTCTAGCTTTTCATATTCTTAGCTTTTCATAGTCTTAGACTTTTCATTTTCCCATTTCATGTATATATATATGTCTATTGTTTATCAATAATATACACAATATCAATTCTAATCTTCTCTCTATCTTATCTTCTTACTATCCTTCTTCTTGGTATCAGAGCTTCTAATTAATTTCTTTTTCGATCCTAAGTAATGGCTGAGAGTAAAAATATTCCTCTATTAGCTTCTTCTTTCCTCCAGCCTATTTCTGTGAAACTGAATCAACAAAATTTCGTACTCTGGCGATCTCAAGTTATTCCCGTTTTAAAGGGGAATCGTCTTTTTTCTTATGTCAACGGAACTCTTCTTGCCCCGAGCCCAACTCTTGCTCCGGCAGAAGAAACTTCAGAAGCAGTCATGATCGTCAATCCTGCTTTCGAATCATGGGAAGAACAAGATCAACGTATCATAAGTTGGCTTCTCTCCACCCTCACCGAACCTATATTGGCTCAAGTTGTTGGTGATGCTTGTGAAACGTCATTTCGACTATGGACGGCCTTGGAGAAAATGTTTGCAACTCAATCTAAGGCACGGTTAGTTCAGTTACGACTTCTTATTCAAACTCAAAAGAAAGGAACAAAAAGTATGACTGATTATCTGCAATCTGTAAAATCTATTGCCGATTCACTTGCCTCTATCGGCGAAAAAGTCTCTGATTTGGATCTCCTTACCTACGTTCTTAGTGGCCTCGGCCCTGAATATGATTCCCTTGTTGTTGCTGTAACAACACGAGTTGAACCAGTGAGCATTGAAGATCTCACGGGGCTTCTTCTAAATCAAGAACAACGTCTCGAACTCTCTCATTCTAACGTCTCAAATAGATCAGCGAATGTTGTTATTAAAGAAAACAGTCGCGGATGGAACTCGAAAGGGCAATCACGAGGCTTTTCATCTTCTTTCAGAAACCATCAATATTCCTCTTCTAATGGACATGGTGGATCTAACGAACAAAGCATTCTTGGGTCTGGCGTTGATAGGTCAAGCATGATTGGGCTGAAAAATAATAGGTCCAACAATGGTTATAATGGGCCTAGCAAACAGTCCTATAATGGACACAATAATTTTTCTGGGAATCGTCAAAATTTTGAAAATCGTAACGCAGGAAATAATAGACCAAAATGCAATACATGTGATAAAACTGGTCACACTTCCAACAATTGTCGTGCTCATATACAATGTCAATTATGTAACATTTTTGGGCATTCAGTCACCAATTGTCGTCGTCGATTTGATCAGAATTTTATGCCTAGTAATCCTCATACAGCAATGATGGCATCAACAACGGTTATCTCCGACCCCGCTTGGTACGCCGATTCGGGTGCATCAGATCATATTACTTCTGATCTGGAAAACCTTCATACTCATTCTCCTTATCAAGGTAATGAAAAAATAATTGTTGGTAATGGTGAGTCTTTGTCAATTTCTAATATTGGCAACTCCAAGATTAATTCTGTGCCAAAACCACTACATTTACGAAATATTTTGCATGTACCTCACATATCGAAAAATCTTTTGAGCATTGCTCGTTTTACTGCCGATAATAACGTCTTCTTTGAATTTCATCCATCATATTGTTCGGTAAAGGACCGCAATACGAAGATAGAGGTACTTCGGGGCAAACTTAAAGACGGGCTATATTATCTTTCTCCGGCACCTACAAATAAACAAGCTCTTATTGGCACCCGATCATCAGCAACAACATGGCATCATCGTTTGGGGCATCCATCAGCTTCAACCACATCATTTCTTATTTCACGTTTCATGTTACCAATAATTGGAAATAAAAATGTTCCATTTTGTGAAGCTTGTCAGTTAGGGAAAGCACATAAATTGCCTTTCAATGTCTCATCGTCACGAACTAATGCTCCACTTGATTTAATTTATTCTGATGTATGGGGTCCATCTCCGGTTTTTTCAAACTCAGGTTGCCGCTACTTTGTTCATTTTGTTGATGACTTTAGCCGCTTCACATGGGTTTATCCCATCCAAAAGAAATCCGATGTTTTAATTACATTTACGAAATTCAAAGCTTTGGTAGAAAATCAGTTCAACAAGAAGATCAAAATACTTCAAACTGACGGGGGTGGTGAATACCGTAATTTTGGATCCTTAACTGAACTCAATGGAATTCAACATCGTCTTTCTTGTCCATACACAAGCGAACAGAATGGTGTTGCTGAACGGAAAATCCGTCATCTAACTGAGATATATCAAGTATTAATAGCTCAATCATCCATGCCATATGAATATTGGGATGATGCTTGTCTCACTGCTGCTTTTCTCATCAACCGACTTCCTACACCCGTCTTGAGGAATAAGTCTCCATATGAATGTTTGTATAAACGAACACCTGATTATGCATTTATGAAGGTTTTCGGATGTGCATGTTATCCTCTAATGAGACCATACAATCAACACAAAATGGACTTTAAATCCATTCGGTGCACGTTTATTGGCTACAGTCCCGATCATAAAGGATATCGATGTCTACATATTCCTACTGGCCGTATCTACATTTCACTGCATGTTACTTTTGATGAGCAAACATTCCCTTTTTCAACTCTATCAAACCAAACCAATCCTCCATCTGAACCACCATCACCAATATCATTCATAAATATACCTATCCCCACATCTCAAACAACCATCCCATCATCTCCATTACCTACTTCTACTTCTCCCCAAATCACCCTATCTAATTCACCAATTAATGAAACACCATCATCATCTCATTCCTCTTCATATGAACCCTCAACCTCATCTAATTCCTCATCATATGAACCCCCACCATCACCAACCACCAATAATCTACCTTCACTAGACAACTCACCTAACTCACCCATTCATACACGTGGGCTCTCCACCGCCATTCATGCTCCGGAATGCTCTTCTCATCATATGATCACACGTGCTAAAACTCGTGCTCTTCATAATGCAAATCTTGCCACAATCTCCATCTCTCCACCAACATGTTTTTCCGCTGCCAACAAAGATCCCCAATGGCGTTCTGCTATGGCAAATGAGTTTAATGCCCTCATTCAAAACAAGACGTGGACTCTTGTTCCTCAATCCTCTCAGAATATTGTGGGGTGCAAATGGATTTTTAAAGTCAAACAAAAAGCTGATGGTTCCATTGAACGACACAAAGCTCGGTTAGTTGCAAAAGGTTTTCATCAACAAGAAGGCATTGATTATCTAGAGACTTTTAGCCCGGTTGTAAAACATACTACTATCCGGACTATCTTATCTCTTGCTGTCACTCAACAATGGCCAATTCATCAACTTGATGTCAGTAATGCCTTTTTACACGGAACTCTCAAGGAAGAAGTGTTTATGTCTCAACCGCCTGGTTTTATTCATCCTGATTATCCTAACCATGTGTGCAAACTTCACAAAGCCCTCTATGGTCTCAAACAAGCCCCTCGTGAATGGCATACTACTCTGAAAACTGCTCTTCTTTCCCTTGGTTTTCATGAATCCAAAAACGATACATCTTTATTCATTCATCACTCTCCCAATACTACATCATTTTTTCTTGTTTACGTGGATGATATCATCTTTACTAGCAACTCCTCTTCTCACATCTCCTCCATTATCTCTCAACTCAACAATCTTTTTCCCATCAAAGATTTGGGACCACTACACTACTTTCTTGGTTTTGAAGTTCATCGTTCTACCTCTGGTATTTTTCTATCTCAATCCAAATATATTAAAGACATTCTCCTTCGAGCCAATATGAGTGACTCAAAACCTCTTCATACCCCAATATCTTCTGGGTCATCCTTATCTCGACATGATGGTGACATTCTCCCTGATCCATTTCTCTATCGCAGTACTGTTGGAGCTTTACAATATTTAACTAATACTCGACCAGATATTTCATTTGCTGTTAATCGTGCTTGTCAATTTATGCAGTCACCTACTACCACTCATTGGACTGCTGTAAAAAGAATTCTTCGTTATCTTCGTAACACGTCTCATCATGGACTTCTTATTCGTCCATCATCATCAATTGAACTTTCTGCCTTTTCTGACTCTGATTGGGCTGGTTGTCCTGACGACCGGCGTTCTACAACAGGTTATTGCATATTTTTGGGTGATAATATTATCTCGTGGAATTCCAAGAAACAACAGGTTGTTGCTCGATCTAGCACAGAATCTGAATACCGAGCTCTAGCCCATGCCACTGCTGAACTCATTTGGCTTCAATCTCTACTACAAGAACTTCGTGTCTCTCTCATTCAACCTCCCACTCTCTGGTGTGATAATATTGGTGCTGCCTTTCTCACCGCCAATCCTGTCTTCCATGCTCGTACAAAACATATAGAGATTGATTTTCACTTTGTCCGTGAACGTGTTGCTCAAAAATCTCTCACCATCCGGTACATACCTACTGATAATCAAATTGCAGATATACTCACCAAAGGACTTGCGACAAACCGTTTTGCTCTATTACGTGACAAACTCACGGTGTGTGCCACTCCGTTTCGTTTGCGGGAGGATATTAAACCAAATAATTAATTCCTCATTTATTATTTAAAAACTTTTCGTATTTCTAGCTTTTCATATTCTTAGCTTTTCATAGTCTTAGACTTTTCATTTTCCCATTTCATGTATATATATATGTCTATTGTTTATCAATAATATACACAATATCAATTCTAATCTTCTCTCTATCTTATCTTCTTACTATCCTTCTTCTGACAACAGCTAAGTCCTTCAACCATGGAAAAATATTCCCTACACTTCCATGTTTCATCAACTATAGTGAGAGATGTAAGATAGGAAGCTATTGTAAAATATTGTCTATTTTCTCAAGTAGATCCAAGATAAACATAAGAAGCAAGCAAGCTCAATTTCGTCAACTGGATGCAAAGTAAATACGATCAACTTGCAGTTAGAAGATGAAGGATTTCGAACTATATAAGAATAAAGAACAATTGGTACCTTAATGGGAAAAGTTCCAACATCAATGACAACAGCTCCAGGCTTTAGCCAACTACCCCGGACTAAATTGGGCACTCCGACTGCCGAGACCAGAATATCAGCTTGACGAGTGATTTCTTCTGGATTATCTGTGATAGCATGGATGGTACTAACGGTTGCATGGTGCCTCTGCAGAAAAAAATGGGGAAATGGAGAAATTGAACTAGAAATACTGAATTTATGAGCAAAAAATTTATCACAATTTCTAAAAGAACAAACAAACCTGTAACAACAAAGATGTTGGTAATCCAACAATGTTGCTTCGTCCAATAACCACAGCCTTCTTGCCACTAATTTCCACACCGGATCTGATAAGTAATTCTATGCAACCCTTTGGAGTGCAGGGAATAAACAATGGCTCCCTCCCAATCATAGCTAGATTCCCAATATTCAGCGGATGAAAGCCATCTACATCCTTCTCCAGACTAAGTTCATTTAAAATCTTCTCCTCATTCAAATGCTGTTAGAGAACCATGCTTAGAATTTATTTGAAAACTGAAAAAAAAGGCGCAATTAACTCAAAAATTATTTGTTAACAAGAAGCCCCTTTACAAAAGTTACCATGCTATGTTCTTAGCAAAAGAAAGAATTATGCAGGTGCAATTCTATTACTACTAAAGAGACAGCATAAGAGTTTGAAACACAATACTGTAGATTTTGTCTTCAAGAAAGCTGTTTTCTTCTTTAGTTCTGAAAAAAGGCCATGTTTTGGTATGGTATTTTGTCAACTTGCTAAAAGTACATTAAAATTATTTCGGATCACCTTTTTGGCCTAGTGTTCAAAACATTCCTAAGTAAAAAATAAATAAATAATTGATACGGTGAAATGTCATAAAGACCCCCTTTGTCTTTATTCCTTATTCTCCAACCCAATAATCAATATATATATTAAGAATAATATCAAACGTAGACAAGTTTTTATGCCAAATGAATTTCATCTAATTCAATCACTTTTTCATTCAAAATGCCAGAAAAACAAATATTCTTTTTCAATTTTTACTTTGTAAATTTTCCATTGTGATTGGATAGGTGATAGAGATTGTAACAAAACACGACTATCCAAATAGGCTAGAGAAGAAATCTGAACATACAACAAACATGCTATTAAATATATAGTATAAAAAGTATTAAGACCAATATATTTTATCAGAAGATTTTAAACTAAAACATAATCACTTTTTACTACAAAAAGTTTTAAGAGGAAAATTGTTTTACTGAAGTTTATGAATTTCTTCTCCAAAGTCTACAAAATTTAAGGAGAAATTGCAATGGTGTCAATATCTTGCCTTTTTCTATTAGATATCATTCTATAGTCCTTGCAGTCCAGATATAATGTTCAAACAAGTACCGGGCTCCATTACCAGTCTTCTGAAAGAAAAAAAATAAGCTTGTTTGGATCTTTAAAATCAGCAAGAGCCACAACAAATTCGGCTGATTCTAAAGCCAACATCAGCTAGGATTAAGCTTCACTGACAGATGAAGTAAGTTTGTCAGTGTCTCAAATGTAACAAAACCAATGCATTGAAGTACTAATTGGAGTTCTAACAAGAAGTAGTTGAGATCATTCTCAGATTGGAATGTACTCCTAAGATGGTGGAAGGATCTCTGCTTTGTGTAACTGTTCCCAAAGTTTTAGCATCAAGCAGTGGGTTGTGCAAACCTGACAGATATTGCTAATCAAATTAAGTGAAGGCAGCCCATATCTTTGATTTGCCTGAATTTGATTAATTAATCTGACCTTATTCTGAGCATATTCTACAAAGATGTTTTATGGACATTGGACATAAAATAGAGAGAGAAAATAAGACAAAATTGACCCCAAGTACCAAAATCCATATTGGGGAAAGAGAAGTTCAATAGAGTTAAGGAAAGAGTATCAAGGCAAATACCAGGAGGAAGAAGAAAAAAAGGAATTATTAAAAGCTGTAGAGTTATGCAATTGGAATAAGACTAAATCTTGAAATGGGGATCACTATCTTTTTCTTCCCTTACATCTCAAGTTGTTAAACGCATGGTAAATCCATCTAACATGCTCAAATGATAAAGTCATGTTTCAGAAAAATGAAAAAAAAAAACTCAAACTCCAAGTTCTATAAGGATCTCAGTAAGGGAGCATCAGAGACAACAAATTATAAAATAGCCATTTTTTAAGCAAATAAAAAAAAAATTAAAAAAAAGACAATAGCATAAAAATATATATAAAGTCAAGCTAATAAAAATTACCATTGGTAGAGGAAGCTGCACTAGAATTCCATGGATTGAAGAATCCTTATTAAAACATAATAAAGCATCAGTAACTTCATCTTCCGTACAACTCACAGGTAGCTCTTTCAGTACAAATCTAATTCCAGCTTCTTCACAGGCTATCCTTTTATTGCGTACGTAAGCTAGAGAATCTTTTCTCTCGCCTACTAATATTACAGCAAGTCCAGGAACCTTTCTTATGGATTCCTTCATATTTGTTACTTCACTAGCTATTTCTGCTTGAATTTTCTCAGCCATTGACTTGCCATCAATCAACCTGGCAGTCCATTTATCATCTGCATAAAATACAAGAAATCAAATACCATTGAGCTTAAAGAGACAAGTATTTAGGCCCAAACATATGATAAAGTGATGATTGAATATAATGTCTGTAAAGCTACAAGTATCCATATACTCAATAATAGATAGATACACATCAACCAGGTTACAATAGGACCATTGGAAATACTTCTAAAAGTTTGGAAATCTTCGGCATTCAAATTAGCACTCTCAGATGTATCAATATCATCTACCTCAACTATTTCTCAAATTCAAATTAATGCCCTCACATATAGTATTCAACTCTACAACACATTATTATCAACCATTTATAAATTGGGCTCAATGTTAGCAAATCTTAAAATAATAAATAAAGGTGATCAAAGGGAACATTAGCATTTTAATCGAATTTAGAACCTATATTCCAAAACTAGAAGCTTATTAACTTGATCTCATAATTTTTTTTGCAATTAACTATGGTCGAGTAGATGATTCAAATATCTCCATTTAGCCAAAAAAAAAAAGGAAGTGTATAAGAAAGAAAGAGAATTTGCAACATTCACAAAAAACAATTTACAAGCTAAATGGAGATGGTGCAGGTACCATTGACGTTTCTCGTAAATTTGTAGGTAATAGACGACAATTAAACTCATTGGTATATGTATAAATTTATACTCCAATTAAGACAATAACTTTGGACTCATAACAAACAATCACATGGTATCACAGCACCTTTGAACTATAGTTGGTTGCTACCATATACGTAACTCCAAAGGTACGAAGTTAATACATATTCTCAATAAATACAAGATATTGCTCCGCAAAAGTTGAGACGTATGGACTGCTCATCAACTGCTCCAAAGGCAATCCAGCCCAATAAACATCAAAAAACCCATGTATATCTTGATGGCCCCGAATTCTACACATAAATCCTTGTAAGTTGTCTATTTTAGGATACTTTAGAATGTGCATAATTGCCTTCCAATGAGTTGCTCTCGGGTATACCATGAAATACTAATGACACTAACTCTATAGGTAATGCCCAATCATGTTACTGTGGGATAATTTAACTTATCCACATCCTTCTACATGAGTGACTGGAACTCCACCATTAGCTCTTAACTTCACATGAACCATAGGGATGTCACATGCCTATGGATCTAGTAATATAACTTCTTTAAGGAGATCCACAAAGTATTTTGTTGAGATAAAAATTAATGTCAACAAACAACACTTTGTAATGGAAAATGAGAAGTAGTCAATAACAATAAACGCAAAGCAAGGATAAAATTTTTACTTGACAAGACCATTTGAATATGTTTATCAATAAAACAAGTGATTTCATTAAGGAAATGTTTACAAATCGACAAGGATTTGTCTACCAAAAAAGGAAAAAAAAAAAAAAACTTGATTTTGCAGTTATTTATAAGCATCTCATTGCATATATTGGCTTGGTTTTTCCTACTTCTTTGAGGGTTGAGTAGAAGTTTTTGTTTAACATAAGAAGCTATGACATGTCTCCATAACCTAGCAATCAATTACGAGGAGCACCAAATATTTCCCTTTGAAATTGCCACCCAATCTTAGTTGATTCTTTTCAGCAACTTCTGGAAAATGGTAGTATTGTAGTAAATTTGTGCATAATAGCTTACAAGAAACTTTACTAGATATACTTCAATTATTTACTAAAGTATGTAGGTATAAGAACATGACATATATGATTATTTTTTTTAATAATGGTAGGATTTGAACTTACCTCTCAATTGAGGATAATATCGTTAAGTACAAGACTTTAAAAAGTATGAGACCAATTAGACTCTAAAGACTCTATAAACAAAAGAACCAAACCCAAATCTTGAGCTCTACATGGTATGGAAGGTTAATATTAGAATACAACAGGTGCCTAAGTAATTGTGTCTAAAGAAACACACTATGAGGTGTGTGTACAATGTAACTATAATAATAGATTGAGAGAGAAAGAAAGAATCCACTGGACAGGAGAAGGGAAGAACTCTCACTAGAAGAGACATAGAATTTCATCTTACAAAATATATGAATAAATCACTAAACCAACTACATTATATTTATACTCTTCATCTATCAACCAACTAATATCAGGAAGGTTCAACAGCCCAACTGCCCAATCATCAACCCAACTTCTCTAACAACCCAACTTCTCTAACCACCTAACTCTTGCACTTATTAGTCTACCTTACTGTCGAGGCTAACCCAAATACAAAGATCTTTCAGCCCATACTCATGTGCCCATGTGTGACTGAAACCCTTACATGTATCAGTGTGTTAAGAAATTTCCTTCAAAATTGTAACTCCATCTTGCTTGATTCTTTTGAGCTGCTTTTGAAATGGTACTATTTGTAACAATACATGTAACAGTTTGATCTCTTACTAATATTCTTCAATTATTAGCTTATGTCATTAAATTACATAGCAAAACATTAAAATGATGTAGCACAATTGGCTATGTGGTATGCCTTCTAACCCAGAAAAGTTCAAATTTCACCACCACCATTAGCAAAAAGAAAGAGGATAAATAATGAATTCCTGTGTAGAAGAACCAAGGATATCCACAATCCTTCCTATCAAGGATTTTAGTTCATATGTTAATTCTGATCTTTGAAATTTATAAACATTAATCATGATGTTTTGGAAATAAATTTAGATACACGATTTCAAAACAATTTATTTCCAATGGAATCAAATTCGTAAACCCCAAAATTAACCTAATACTCTGCTACCCTTCGATTCATATGCAACCCCTTAATCTAAAAAGTACACAACCACGAAGTTTTCCAATTGGTGCAAGCGATCCGGTCATGGCCAAACGAGCAAATAAGTCAACTACATGATTTATAGTTTAACCACACAGGAAAATGAGCCGGAGTTTTGGAGATCGGCCAGCTAAACATGTATATGAATGTAGTAGGAGAAAAAGAAAAGAGAAGTGTCGGATGAATTAATATTTACTGCAATGTGCTGACGAAGGAGAAGGAGAAGGATCGTAATGTGTTGAATTGGCGGGCCACGCATCGAGGATATCCAAAGATAGAAGAGGAGGTGACCTAATTATATGATGACGACGATGATTCTCACTCCTAGAGCTATTGTTTCTGAAACGACGAACAGAAGAATTCGGATTCAGCGTCCATTTTTTAAACAAACCTCCCACACTTCGTTCTGCTTTCCATCTCAACATAGCTATCATTCTCTGGTATGTCCTCTCCCCCTATACTTTGTTCCTCTTGCTCATTTTTTATTTATCATTGTTATTATTATTTATAAATATTAAATCAAATAGTTATATAAAATATTAATTTACAAATTATATAAAATATTAATTTAAAAATTATATAAAATATCATTGAAAACAGAAAATAAATTAAATGAAATTATAGAGGTTAAATAGTACACATTTATAAAGATTAAAGTTATAAATTATATAATTTAATAATTAAGAAAATTTTAGTTTTATAATAATGAGTGAGGACACACTCGAACAAATAATAACGCCGAAAAAATTCTAAATGAATTCTAAATGATAATTTCATCTATGTATATATATATATTTTGTCGAAATGTAAAAAAACTCATAAAAATAGTTTCAATCTTTTGTTCTAAATCTATGTACCAGACCACTGCCCTCCATGTTATTTTTATAGACTTTTTAACCGGCCAAAGAAACCCCTCATTCCTTTTCAAATTGCCTCACTTTCTCTCTTCCCAGACATCTGCATCGTCATCAATTGTCCTCGCTCAAAGCTTCACGCTCATCTTAGTTAGCGATGGTTGTCGCTCATCTCCCATATCTATCGCAACCGTCGGACATCCTATCAACTAAGACCCTCTCAAAACAGTCTGGATCTTCTGCTACCGATTCCCGTGTTCCCCTGTTGCGGACCAATCAAATTGCAGCATTATAATTATATTAATAAATCAATCTGGGTAGGAAATGGAGGGAGGGAGAATCCGGAATCCGGGTTTCATTCCGAGTTCACCCAAACGCCGTTAACGGAAGGGCCAGTTAACGTCAGAAAATATTATAATATTCATATGATCCGAATAAGATATCTTCGCTCCGGACACCATTTCAGAGGGAAAGGTGAGAAGCGATGGGAGCGAATATTTCCACGCCCAAGAGCCCTGACCCTCATGTAAACTCCCCAACCCACCCATGAGAAGATCGCTTGCCTGTCATGAAAATACACTTAGCCGTGTATGTAAAGACCAAAATTAACATTGATTTTATATTTCCATTTATTAAATATTAATTCAATTAATTAAAAATGACATGCAGGAAACGAACAAATATTCGCTTCAATTACTTCACTCTTATTTTATTTTTTTATTTTTTTTTACGAGGAGACGATTGAAAGCGAAGATTTCTTCGCTTTAACTAATTTTAACCTAACTTGCATGTAAACCCCCCAACTCACCCATGAGAAGACTGCTTGTCTGTCATGTAAATACACTTACCCTTGTATGTAAAGACCAAAATTATATTGAATATATATTTCCGTTTATTAAATATTAATTCAATTTAATAAAAATGACATGCAGCAACCGAACAAATATTCGCTTCAATTACTTCACTCTTATTTTTTTTTATTAATTTTTTTTGCGGGGAGACGCTCAGGAGCGAAGACTTATTCGCTTCAATTAATTTTAATAAAAACTTTCATGTAAACCCCCCAACTCAACCATGAGAAGACCGCTTACCTGTCATGTAAATACACTTACCCGTGTATGTGAAGACCAAAATTACATGGATTTTATATTTCCGTTTATTAAATATTAATTCAATTTATTAAAAATCACATGCAGCAACCGAACAAATCTTCGCTTCAATTACTTCACTCTTATTTTTTTTTTTTTGCTGGGAGACGCTCAGGAACGAAGACTTATTCGCTTCAATTAATTGATTTTCATAGAGAATATCCCTTCGCCCAGATTCAATGGAATGAATAGACGCTTTGTGAGAGAATATTTGTTCGCCTAGATCATGTTCCATGTAAAATGGATTGAATAGTCGCTTTTCGAGAGAACACTTATTCGCCCCTGGTCCAGGTGTCATGTGAAATGGAATGAATAGTCGCTTTTCGAGAGAAGACTTGTTCGCCCAGGTTCCATGAATATATATACACCCTAATATGATTATTTTATAATCATTTCCGCCTGATTTATCTCTCTCTCTTCCTGCCTCCTTTCACGGCGATTCGCAACCGGCTCCCCGTCGACCAGACCAGAAGCAACATCTTCACATCTCCACAATGGTACGTACTCCTAAATAGTAACTTTTCATATTTCGGATTATGAAACCACTAAACCCTAGATTATGTTATGTGATGTCGTTGTCTCGTTAATCTTTAGGAAACCCTACTCTCAAAATGTCACGTTCAATGAATATCCATCGTATTTAGGAAAACTTACCTAGTGTTAGGGTTTAGGATATTATTTCCATGAAACCCTAGTAAATACTAACAAAGACTGTTTTTTTTCATGCATGTGCAGGCAACTGCAAAAGCATCCGTCCAAAACTTTGGAAAAGACTGGATTTTATGCCCAAATCAATTAACAAGTGAAGATATAGTACTATTCTTCACATATATCCTTTTTTTCCATATTGTTTAAGTTTTCATCCTGTTTATCTGAAAATATTTATGATTGTTCTTAAACAGCACTTGATGCAACAATATGCTAACACATGTGGTGCCACGGTGACAATGAGGTGGCGAGACGATGTGACCCACGTCATAGCATCCACCGATGCTAATGGTGGATGCGGTCGCACTATCAAAGTATTGAAGGCAATATTGAACGGGAGTTGGGTCCTTACCATTGATTGTGAGACTCTATTATTCTTAACTCTTTACTCTTAACTCAATATTCATTTTCACATATATGAAACTAAAAATACCAATTGCTTTTGTACAGGGATAAAATCATCAATCAGATCTAAATATTACGTGGACGAGGAACCGTACGAGGTGCAGCGAGAAAATCATGGGACTATGGGCGGTCCAAGAGCTGGCAGAATGCGGTATTTGAACAATGTAAGTTTTGTCAATCTACTCCTCCATATGATATTCAATTCTCCATGATTACTAAAAATGTTTTGTATTTTCTTTCAGCTGCCGAAACTGTTCGACAGTTACACATTTATATTTGCAGGGGAATTCATCCCAGCTTACAAACAGGATCTTATGGGGTTTGTAATTGCTGGAGGAGGTACGACTAAAGAAATGGAGAATCCATTTGTTGAGCCCGAGGATGACAAAACTATAGTTGTATACGACAAGTCTCAACACGATGTTAATGAACTTGTTTGGGTATTTGAGGCAGTGAATCCTTTGACGACATATTTGGATGTATTTGGTGTTCCTCACACAAGCTTGCTTGAATCCATTGTTGTTTGTGATTTGCAGCCTTTATTTACATAGACATGTGTTGGTTGAATTTGTTACTGAATATTTGAATATTTGGCATTCTTGAATTTGTTAATGTTATTTTTGATTTCAGATTTCTCTTTTTTGTTCTTAGAATTGTATTTTTTTTAAACAGCAACATTATATTAAACGAAATCTTGAAACATGAAATAATGTATAACTTGAAGTATAAATTTTTATTCATTTATTAATACATAGCAATCTATGTAACTTAAGCGCCCCTAATGTGATAAATTTATATATGTTTTAAAACAATTGTCAAAATAATATTTTTAAAACAATTGTCAAAATAATATTGTGAAGCAATCTTCGCTTTCTGATTGATTGATTAATATTAATTCATAATAATTTTATTCATTTAATTATTAAAATGAAATATTTTTTTAACAAGTCACCTCACCGCCACCTAACACCACCTTTTCATTAAATGCTGCATGGCAGCAAGCCATGTTGCTACTAAGCTAGACAAAGTTTGTACTATTTTCTCTCTCACCTGTACGAGAAGCAGCCGACCATTTCTTCGTCGGAGTGATACTCCATTGTCTATCATCGACCTCTCCTTTGCCAGAGAGTTCATTATAATATCAATCCATCTTCCTAAATTTAAAATGGTATGTTTTTGAATGTCATCTACCTTCTATACTT